>NC_054870.1:717180-729680 GCF_018320785.1 Cheilinus undulatus
ACTTCCTCTGGCTTTAAAAACGGGTGGAAATATTTGGAGTAATGTGAGAACTCAACTAAAAATGTATATGGCATAGGAGCAGTCATTTTGTATTTAATACAACATCTCAGTGCAAAAATTGACGTACTATACCTTTAAGTTACATGGGCTGAAACAATCTCACCTCTGGGAAGAGCAGAGAAAGAGTCTGGGTACAATTACACACAACAACAGCCTCACTTCATGAATTAATCAAATGTCACACAAGAGCATCAGACACATGGGGAGCTCACCAAAGACCTCAGAGGTAAGCTGTCAACATTTTATTATTAGATGCTGTTCATGTGTGGATAATGAACACGACTGTGTGTGTGGATTTATCTGTGAGCATGACCATTAGTGCCCTCACAGTTCTTAGTCTGGCTGTAAATCTGTGTGAGAGCGGGACTGTGTTTCTCCTCATGTAGCAGACTCAGACTGTTTGGTAACCAACGTGCTGCCTAGTCCAAGTCTGTTAGAGTGATAGAAACCATCTTTCTCCAGTAGGTCAGTCTCTGTTGCTTTGGTGGCTCTGAGTACAAACTCTGGCCTTAATCTGGGATTTCTCCTGGTTGTTTTCTAGAGATATGTCGGCACTGGGGCCCAGCACAGGTTTGTCACAGAAGTGCATTGAAAGGAAATCCATGAATTAACTGGTGTTTCTAGGTCTTTTTCGTGTTGTTGAGTTTTAGAAGCCTGAACTTTGATTCAAATCCAGCAAAGATAAAAGCGTACCTAAACCCACAGACGACTTTTATAGATGAAAACTTGAGGATCTGGTACTACTGTGGATCACTTAGGGTTCAAATGTTGACATTTTAGCACGATTAAAAATCTGCAGTGCAGTGAAAAAGTACTTGCCCTCTTTCTGATTCCTGATTTTTTTGTGCATATTTATCTCACGTAAATGTTTCTGATCATCAAACCAGTTTTATATTTCACAAAAACAGTCCAAGTAAATAGAAAATGCAGTGTTTGAATGATTATTTAATTTTTGAAAGTGGGAAAAAAATCCAACCATCTCTGTCCCTGTGTGAAAAAGTAATCACCCCCCTTGTTAAATCATGAGTTAACTGTGATTAACCACAGTTCTTGGAAAGCTGAGTTCAGTTTCTCTGCCACACCCAGGCCTGATTACCTCCAGATCTGTTGAATGTAGAAATCCCTTAAACAGAAGCTGTCAGACAAAGTGAAGTAGGCTACAAGACCTCAGAAAGAAACGCATCATGCCACCATCCAAAGAAACTCAAGAACAAATGAGAAACAAAGTGACTGGAATCTATCAGTCTGGAAAAGGTTACAGAGACGTTTCTAAGGCTTTGGGACTCCAGAGAACCACGGTCAGAGCCATTATCCAAAAATGGAGAAAACTGGGAACAGTGGTGATCCTTCCCAGGAGTGGTCGGCCAACCAAAATGACTCCAAGAGAGCAACCACGACCCATCCAGGAGGTCCCAGAAGAACCCAGAACCACATCCAAAGACCTGCAGGCCTCACTGGCCTCAGTTAAGGTCAGAGTTCATGACCCAACCATCAGAAACACACTGGGCAACACTGGCATCATGGGAGAGATCCAAGGCCAAAACCACTGCTGACAAAAAAGAGCTCAAAGGCTCGTCTCACACTTGACTGAAAACATCCTGATGATCCTCAAGACTTTTGGAGAAATATTCTGAGGACTGACCAGACAGAAGAGGAACTTTCTGGAAGGTGTTACATCTGGAGTCAAAATAACACAGCATTTGATAAAAAGAACATCACGCCAACAGTCAGACATGGTGGGGGCAGTGTGATGGTCTGGACCAGGACCTGGACCATTTGCTGTGATTGATGGAACCATGAATTCTGCTGTCTACCAGAAAATCCTGAAGGCCAACGTCCGGCCATCAGTTCATGACCTCAAGATCAAGCACTCTTGGGTTATGAAGCAGTACAACGACCCGAAACACACCAGCAAGTCCACCTCTGGATGGATCAGAATAAAGAAGGTTCTGGAGTGGCCCAGTCAGGGTCTGGACTTAAATCCAACTGAGATGCTGTGGTGTGACCTTAAACGGCAGTTCATGCTGGAAAACCCTCCAATATGGCTGAGTTAAAGCAACTCTGTGAAGAAGAGTGGGACAACATTCCTCCACAGGGATGAGAAAGACTCATCAGCAGTTATCACAAACGCTTGATTTCAGTTATTGCTGCCAAGGATGGAACAACCAGGTATTAGGGTCAGGGGGTGATTACTTTTCACACAGGGACAGAGAGGTTTGGATTTTTATTCCCTTAATAAATAAAATCATCATTTAGAAACTGAATTTTCTGTTTACTTGGGTTGTCTTTGTGAGATATAAAAATTGGTTTGATGATCAGAAACATTTAAGTGTGATAAATATGCAAAAACATCAGGAATCAGAAAGGGGGCAAATACTTTTTCATGGCACTGTATATTTTGTGTTTAAAATGAACAAAGCAACTGAATTATTTTGGTAAATTTCTCCTGGCTGATCTGGTGATCTGTGATAAAGTACTGTGCAGAATTTTTAGGCATGTTTGGACCAAAACTCTGGGCTGCAATGAGACAAATAGTTGACCAGTAAGCCCACATGAAGTCACATCTGGCAGGAAGAAGGATTGACTCAACCTCGGTGGTGCTCTGGATGTCCATGCATATCCAGGAGCAAAAAAAAAAAAAAAAAACAGGGATGAACACGTGTGTCCACATGGTTGAAGCTGCACTTTGCACACAGAAGTTTTGTGCTTAGAGGTGGGTTAGCCAATCAGGCATGTGACCGTGTCACTTAAGGATGGTGGGTAATGTAGTACTGTTGGCCAAGATTGTGAATGGACATCTTTTTATTCAAACAGGGTCAACTACATCAGCAACTGAGTCTTCAATATGAGCATATATCACCATTTAACACTTCTGTAACTTGTGATAAATCCACCTTGAATAGCTGTGACATTATCACTAACAAGAACAGGCCGAATGATGTTGTGGCTGATAAGGGACAGTAGGAAGGAAGGAAGAGGGCGTTCTACAGGAATCTTTCGAAACTCATGGGTAGATGCAGCTCATCTGACACTCTGGGGTTCGGTAACTTTTAAATAGGGATGTAATAAAGTCACATCTAAACCTGATGGAGTCACCTGACTTTGCTCCATCTGGAGGCAGCATCCCACATATCAGAGCCAGTGCCTCATCTCCAAGCATGCAGTCTCCCAGATCCAGACAGACCAGCGTTGGGTGGGTAGACAGGGCCGAGTTCAAGGTTACCAGGCCAGCATCCAACAGCGGGCTGCCATGGAGACTGGAGGGGACGGGGACAGAGGGACAGAGTCTTAGAACAACCACTTCATGGCCAGTAACAGTATCACAGCCAGTCAGAGTAGTTTTAGTAGCTTTACTCACAAAAGGGTCTGCAAGGAGCGGTTCGTCTTCAGGGCATCAGCCAGGTGTCGTGTCCGGCTGATGCTGGAGACCACGCCGAGGTTGAGGTTGAGCTGGGCAAGCGAGTGCGACTCTGCAACGCTCCGGCAGACGCGACCAAAGTCCCGGTCGGATAACTGGCAGCCACGGACGGACAGCAGCCGAACGCTGTCCTCCTTCAGACTCTCACAGATATCCTGAACCTCAGCGGCTGACAGCAGCTCTCCTGTGATCTGGATGGAGGCTGGCAGCATCCTGGGCAGGACTGGGAGCACTGGGAACACTGGGACAACTGGACATACAGGAGAAAAAAAAACTCTCAGGCTGTAAATAAGATTACAGACAAAAGATAAAAGCCAGAGATTGGACTGAGCTCTCCTGCTGGTTTGCTCCACTGTTGTAACTGTGACTCTTTTCTGCCAGCCTCTGTGAATAACCACAAACCCTGATGGAGAATTTTCCTGTGCCACTACCATGAACTGGTTTGAAATTAAGAACCACAGCTCCCTTAAGGCATTTCTATATGGAAATACAGTATATTATACATTATTCACACAGAGTTAACTGCTCTGATGTTTTTCTGCCATTTTGGGCAAAAAGAAGACAACCATAGAAGAGTCATGATAAAATCAGGAAGAAATTCTAATTCCTTCAGTTCTGAGAGGGAAATAACTTATTAATGTGATCCAAACTAATATGCATTCATAAACATTTAGAACAATATGCATGAATTCTTGTAGGACAATTCAAAAATATAATTTTATAGCTTTAAGAATGTCTCAAACACACTGTTTGAGACAATTATAAAACTATATATTTTGTATAAATAAAAATACTAATGTTTTGTTACCACAGGCTGTAGTTTTGTAAATGTGTGTTGTAACCAGTTAAAGACTGAGGGAATCTGTTTGAGGAACATCAGATAATCAGATTATCAGCTGACGTCATCTTCAATAATCTTCACAAAGCCCCACCAATCTTTAGTCCCATCAACTTCACCTGCTGCTCTAAATCAAGACGGAAACTCAGCAGAGAGAGCAGGATGAAGCTGTACAATGAGCTACACACAGCTAGCACAGTTAGCTGCTAACGGATGAGTAACTGAAGGGTTCTTAGCAGGGAATGAACGAGGAACTGAGGAACCACACAGACACTCAACATTATGATAGATAAATAAAATGATAATAATGATGCTCCACTTTACAAAATGACTAATACATAGGTAGTGAACATTGTGTCGTAAATATAACATTTTGGGGGGTTATTAACTGGAAGTCTGACTCATTTGTTCCCTGGTTAGTCGCTCAGTCATTCTCTTATTCTCAGCTAACAGGTCTTCATTTATTTCCCAGTAACTATGCCAGTTTATGTTAAAGTGTTACCTGAGCCTCGACTAAATCCAAAGTTAGGTATTTCTTGATGATCAAATTGTGAAGTAATCAAGCCTTTGTCTCTCTGCTACCTCTTTGGGAAAACCCTGAGAGAGGTCAGTTTACCGGGCCATCCTTCAGCAGTCAAAGGGTCAAGGATGGGACTTAACTCTACTAGAGCTCTGAGCTGGGCGACAAAAACCAGAATCAAACACTTGAGTGAGTGACCACAGTTGGACTATTGTGGTGTTTTCACTGTTGTTGGAGCCATGCTTGGCAGACTGTTTAGAAATCTCTGGATTTGTGGCTAACACCACTGGTTTCAGGTCATGAGTTAAAGAGGAAACCCTTCACAATAAGGCAGAGTCCATGGTAGCTAACTGCCAGTGAAGCAGGGAAAGAGAGGGTAAATAACGCTGTTCATTAAAGGAAGGGCTGTGCTGAAAACGGCACTTACTGTGATTGAGTCGTTTTTTTGTGGTACTTGTATTTTTGGAGTACTTTTTAAAGTCAGTACTTTTACTTCTGCGTCCGCAGTAACTGTACTTTTGCTTCGGTACAGTACTCTTGTTCCACCTCTGTCGTCTACACAGTAGAGAGAATGGTTCCACAGGTACAACTGGAGAGTTGATATCTCAGGGTTAAACTACTCAGACTTGAACTCCATCAGTGTCATTCTAACTCCATTCTGAGGGAATGGTCTTCAGAGTTGGAGTTCTTTGACAGTGATGATCCATCAGGGTAGTTCAACTCTGGAGTCAGCTGATCTAAGCTCCGCCCACTGTGATTTCATAACTGGATGGATCTGTGGGTATGTCTCCCATCATGCCTTTGGTAGAGTGTTTGTATGTGTGTAAGATGTGTTTGGATGTTGTCTGTGGTGCAGGGGTCCCTGCTGTTGCTCATGTTTCTGCTGGATCCTTGTCTTTGATGTGAGACACATTTGCACCAGGAGTGAAGTTCTCCACTGAGTTAGAGTTCCTGTTAGAGACTTCAGGTGATCCTACAGGTCTCGTGGTGCATATTCTTCAGCATGCATTGGCTTGCTCTGAGGTTGAGGCCCACCTTACCAGAGTCTGAAGAGTGGCTGAAACATTTAAGACTTTCAAAAGTGTACTCTAACTGAGTATGTGGCCAATGTAGACACTCTTAAAGTCTTACATTTAGCCATACAGGAGTTTTATTAACACTGTCATTTCTGCTGAGTATTTACTGAATAATATTCATGAGACTTTGTCTGATCAGCCTGGTTGGAGATCGGTTCCCTTCTTGTTCTTACCAGTAAGGAGCAGGGTTATCATAGTTATTATTTTTCATTCGTTTTTATTTCTATTTCGTTTTTACCTCTTGCTTTAGATTTTAGATTTAGATTTCATAGTTTTTCCTGCTGGTTTCTTAGTTTAGTTTGCTTCGTTTTAGTTTAGTTTTTAGTTTTAGTGTTAGTTTTAGTTTGTTAGAAATATGGAACACCTGTCAGGGGCCAGACCCAAAAGGGCTCTTCACTTTTCTTTATTTAAATTCAATTTTTATGTTTGTGTACAACTCACGTCCCAAAATTCACCATTGAGGGAATTCTTCTGCAATCAAATCAGGTCATTTTACTCCCTCTGGGCCGGGCTGTTCATGCCAGACAGTCTGCTGCTGACAGACTAAAACTAAGGAGATTTCTCTCTGATTTTATTTCATTTTAGTTCATTTGTCAGAACAGAATTTAGTTGTAGTGTTAGTTTCGTTTTCCTCATTAAAAGCTCAGCTTTTATTTGGTTTCAGTTAACTAAAATATTTTTACCTTTTAGTTTTGGTTATTGAGTTTTAGTTAACTAAAATATTTTTACCTTTTAGTTTTAGTTATTTAGTTTTAGTTAACTAAAATATTTTTACCTTTTAGTTTTAGTTATTTAGTTTTTGTTAACTAAAATATTTTTACCTTTTAGTTTTAGTTATTTAGTTTTAGTTAACTAAAATATCTTTACCTTTTAGTTTTGGTTTAGTTTTAGTTAACAAAAATATCTTTACCTTTTAGTTTTGGTTATTTAGTTTTAGTTAACTAAAATATTTTTACCTTTTAGTTTTGGTTATTTAGTTTTAGTTAAGTAAAATATTTTTACCTTTTAGTTTTGGTTATTTAGTTTTTGTTAACTAAAATATTTTTACCTTTTAGTTTTAGTTATTTAGTTTTAGTTAACCATAAAATTTTTACCTTTTAGTTTTAGTTATTTAGTTTTAGTTAACTAAAATATCTTTACCTTTTAGTTTTGGTTATTTAGTTTTAGTTAACTAAAATATTTTTACCTTTTAGTTTTAGTTATTTAGTTTTAGTTAACTAAAATATTTTTACCTTTTAGTTTTGGTTATTTAGATTTAGTTAACTAAAATATTTTTACCTTTTAGTTTTAGTTTAGTTTTAGTTAACTAAAATATTTTTACCTTTTAGTTTTGGTTATTTAGTTTTAGTTAACTAAAATATTTTTACCTTTTAGTTTTGGTTATTTAGTTTTAGTTAACTAAAATATTTTTACCTTTTAGTTTTAGTTTAGTTTTAGTTAACTAAAATATTTTTACCTTTTAGTTTTGATTATTTAGTTTTAGTTAACTAAAATATTTTTACCTTTTAGTTTTGGTTATTTAGTTTTAGTTAACTAAAATATTTTTAGTTTAGTTTAGTTTAGTTTTAGTTAACTAAAATATTTTAACCTTTTAGTTTTAGTTTAGTTTTAGTTAACTAAAATATTTTTACCTTTTAGTTTTGGTTATTTAGTTTTAGTTAACTAAAATATTTTTATCTTTTAGTTTTAGTTTAGTTTTAGTTAACTAAAAATTTTTTACCTTTTAGTTTTGTTTATTTAGTTTTAGTTAACTAAAATATTTTTAGTTTAGTTTTAGTTTAGTTTTAGTTAACTAAAATATTTTTAGTTTAGTTTTAGTTTAGTTTTAGTTAACTAAAATAATTTTACCTTTTAGTTTTGGTTATTTAGTTTTAGTTAACTAAAATATTTTTACCTTTTAGTTTTAGTTATTTAGTTTTAGTTAACTAAAATATTTTTACCTTTTAGTTTTAGTTATTTAGTTTTAGTTAACCATAAAATTTTTACCTTTTAGTTTTAGTTATTTAGTTTTAGTTAACTAAAATATTTTAACCTTTTAGTTTTAGTTTAGTTTTAGTTAACTAAAATATTTTTACCTTTTAGTTTTGGTTATTTAGTTTTAGTTAACCATAAAATTTTTACCTTTTAGTTTTGGTTATTTAGTTTTAGTTAACTAAAATATTTTTACCTTTTAGTTTTAGTTTAGTTTTAGTTAACTAAAATAATTTTACATTTTAGTTTTGGTTATTTAGTTTTAGTTAACTAAAATATTTTTACCTTTTAGTTTTAATTATTTAGTTTTAGTGAACTAAAATATTTTTACCTTTTAGTTTTAGTTATTTAGTTTTAGTTAACCATAAAATTTTTACCTTTTAGTTTTAGTTATTTAGTTTTATTTAACTAAAATATTTTTACCTTTTAGTTTTAGTTATTTAGTTTTAGTTAACCATAAAATTTTTACCTTTTAGTTTTGGTTTAGTTTTAGTTAACAAAAATATCTTTACCTTTTAGTTTTGGTTATTTAGTTTTAGTTAACTAAAATATTTTTACCTTTTAGTTTTAGTTATTTAGTTTTAGTTAACTAAAATATTTTTACCTTTTAGTTTTGGTTATTTAGTTTTAGTTAACTAAAATATTTTTACCTTTTAGTTTTAGTTTAGTTTTAGTTAACAAAAATATCTTTACCTTTTAGTTTTGGTTATTTAGTTTTAGTTAACTAAAATATTTTTACCTTTTAGTTTTGGTTTAGTTTTAGTTAACAAAAATATCTTTACCTTTTAGTTTTGGTTATTTAGTTTTAGTTAACTAAAATATTTTTACCTTTTAGTTTTAGTTATTTAGTTTTAGTTAACTAAAATATTTTTACCTTTTAGTTTTGGTTATTTAGTTTTAGTTAACTAAAATATTTTTACCTTTGAGTTTTAGTTTAGTTTTAGTTAACTAAAATATTTTTACCTTTTAGTTTTGGTTATTTAGTTTTAGTTAACTAAAATATTTTTAGTTTAGTTTTAGTTTAGTTTTAGTTAACTAAAATATTTTTAGTTTAGTTTTAGTTTAGTTTTAGTTAACTAAAATAATTTTACCTTTTAGTTTTGGTTATTTAGTTTTAGTTAACTAAAATATTTTTACCTTTTAGTTTTAGTTATTTAGTTTTAGTGAACTAAAATATTTTTACCTTTTAGTTTTAGTTATTTAGTTTTAGTTAACCATAAAATTTTTACCTTTTAGTTTTAGTTATTTAGTTTTAGTTAACTAAAATATCTTTACCTTTTAGTTTTGGTTATTTAGTTTTAGTTAACTAAAATATTTTTACCTTTTAGTTTTAGTTATTTAGTTTTAGTTAACTAAAATATTTTTACCTTTTAGTTTTGGTTATTTAGTTTTAGTTAACTAAAATATTTTTACCTTTTAGTTTTAGTTTAGTTTTAGTTAACTAAAATATTTTTACCTTTTAGTTTTGGTTATTTAGTTTTAGTTAACTAAAATATTTTTACCTTTTAGTTTTGGTTATTTAGTTTTAGTTAACTAAAATATTTTTACCTTTTAGTTTTAGTTTAGTTTTAGTTAACTAAAATATTTTTACCTTTTAGTTTTGATTATTTAGTTTTAGTTAACTAAAATATTTTTACCTTTTAGTTTTGGTTATTTAGTTTTAGTTAACTAAAATATTTTTAGTTTAGTTTTAGTTTAGTTTTAGTTAACTAAAATATTTTAACCTTTTAGTTTTAGTTTAGTTTTAGTTAACTAAAATATTTTTACCTTTTAGTTTTGGTTATTTAGTTTTAGTTAACTAAAATATTTTTATCTTTTAGTTTTAGTTTAGTTTTAGTTAACTAAAAATTTTTTACCTTTTAGTTTTGTTTATTTAGTTTTAGTTAACTAAAATATTTTTAGTTTAGTTTTAGTTTAGTTTTAGTTAACTAAAATATTTTTAGTTTAGTTTTAGTTTAGTTTTAGTTAACTAAAATAATTTTACCTTTTAGTTTTGGTTATTTAGTTTTAGTTAACTAAAATATTTTTACCTTTTAGTTTTAGTTATTTAGTTTTAGTTAACTAAAATATTTTTACCTTTTAGTTTTAGTTATTTAGTTTTAGTTAACCATAAAATTTTTACCTTTTAGTTTTAGTTATTTAGTTTTAGTTAACTAAAATATTTTAACCTTTTAGTTTTAGTTTAGTTTTAGTTAACTAAAATATTTTTACCTTTTAGTTTTAGTTATTTAGTTTTAGTTAACCATAAAATTTTTACCTTTTAGTTTTGGTTATTTAGTTTTAGTTAACTAAAATATTTTTACCTTTTAGTTTTAGTTTAGTTTTAGTTAACTAAAATAATTTTACATTTTAGTTTTGGTTATTTAGTTTTAGTTAACTAAAATATTTTTACCTTTTAGTTTTAATTATTTAGTTTTAGTGAACTAAAATATTTTTACCTTTTAGTTTTAGTTATTTAGTTTTAGTTAACCATAAAATTTTTACCTTTAAGTTTTAGTTATTTAGTTTTATTTAACTAAAATATTTTTACCTTTTAGTTTTAGTTATTTAGTTTTAGTTAACCATAAAATTTTTACCTTTTAGTTTTGGTTTAGTTTTAGTTAACAAAAATATCTTTACCTTTTAGTTTTGGTTATTTAGTTTTAGTTAACTAAAATATTTTTACCTTTTAGTTTTAGTTATTTAGTTTTAGTTAACTAAAATATTTTTACCTTTTAGTTTTGGTTATTTAGTTTTAGTTAACTAAAATATTTTTGCCTTTTAGTTTTAGTTTAGTTTTAGTTAACAAAAATATCTTTACCTTTTAGTTTTGGTTATTTAGTTTTAGTTAACTAAAATATTTTTACCTTTTAGTTTTGGTTTAGTTTTAGTTAACAAAAATATCTTTACCTTTTAGTTTTGGTTATTTAGTTTTAGTTAACTAAAATATTTTTACCTTTTAGTTTTAGTTATTTAGTTTTAGTTAACTAAAATATTTTTACCTTTTAGTTTTGGTTATTTAGTTTTAGTTAACTAAAATATTTTTACCTTTTAGTTTTAGTTTAGTTTTAGTTAACTAAAATATTTTTACCTTTTAGTTTTGGTTATTTAGTTTTAGTTAACTAAAATATTTTTAGTTTAGTTTTAGTTTAGTTTTAGTTAACTAAAATATTTTTAGTTTAGTTTTAGTTTAGTTTTAGTTAACTAAAATAATTTTACCTTTTAGTTTTGGTTATTTAGTTTTAGTTAACTAAAATATTTTTACCTTTTAGTTTTAGTTATTTAGTTTTAGTGAACTAAAATATTTTTACCTTTTAGTTTTAGTTATTTAGTTTTAGTTAACCATAAAATTTTTACCTTTTAGTTTTAGTTATTTAGTTTTAGTTAACTAAAATATTTTTACCTTTTAGTTTTAGTTATTTAGTTTTAGTTAACCATAAAATTTTTACCTCTTAGTTTTAGTTATTTAGTTTTAGTTAACCATAAAATTTTTACCTTTTAGTTTTGGTTATTTAGTTTTAGTTAACTAAAATATTTTTACCTTTGAGTTTTAGTTTAGTTTTAGTTAACTAAAATATTTTTACCTTTTAGTTTTGGTTATTTAGTTTTAGTTAACTAAAATATTTTTACCTTTTAGTTTTAGTTTAGTTTTAGTTAACTAAAATATTTTTACCTTTTAGTTTTGATTATTTAGTTTTAGTTAACTAAAATATTTTTACCTTTTAGTTTTGGTTATTTAGTTTTAGTTAACTAAAATATTTTTACCTTTTAGTTTTAGTTATTTAGTTTTAGTTAACTAAAATATTTTTACCTTTTAGTTTTGGTTATTTAGTTTTAGTTAACTAAAATATTTTTACCTTTTAGTTTTAGTTTAGTTTTAGTTAACAAAAATATCTTTACCTTTTAGTTTTGGTTATTTAGTTTTAGTTAACTAAAATATTTTTACCTTTTAGTTTTGGTTTAGTTTTAGTTAACAAAAATATCTTTACCTTTTAGTTTTGGTTATTTAGTTTTAGTTAACTAAAATATTTTTACCTTTTAGTTTTAGTTATTTAGTTTTAGTTAACTAAAATATTTTTACCTTTTAGTTTTGGTTATTTAGTTTTAGTTAACTAAAATATTTTTACCTTTGAGTTTTAGTTTAGTTTTAGTTAACTAAAATATTTTTACCTTTTAGTTTTGGTTATTTAGTTTTAGTTAACTAAAATATTTTTAGTTTAGTTTTAGTTTAGTTTTAGTTAACTAAAATATTTTTAGTTTAGTTTTAGTTTAGTTTTAGTTAACTAAAATAATTTTACCTTTTAGTTTTGGTTATTTAGTTTTAGTTAACTAAAATAATGTTACATTTTATTTTTAGTTATTTAGTTATAGTTAACAAAAAAATTATTACCTATTAGTTTTAGTTATTTAGTTTTAGTTAACCATAAAATTTTTACCTTTTAGTTTTAGTTATTTAGTTTTAGTTAACTAAAATATTTTTACCTTTTAGTTTTAGTTATTTAGTTTTAGTTAACCATAAAATTTTTACCTCTTAGTTTTAGTTATTTAGTTTTAGTTAACCATAAAATTTTTACCTTTTAGTTTTGGTTATTTAGTTTTAGTTAACTAAAATATTTTTACCTTTGAGTTTTAGTTTAG
>NC_054870.1:1042180-1119680 GCF_018320785.1 Cheilinus undulatus
CTGCTGCTAGGATTGGGTGATATTCATATTTTAATACCGTCAAACCCTCCTCTGAAATGGTAATACTGCCAGCTGTTCAAAACCTGCCCTATACAGCGACTTGTTGGCATGCAGGGCAAGCACAGTGAGCATTTCATTAAACTTCTGAAAATGCTTTGGGTCTGAAAAGCAGCGTTCATAAGGCAAGGTTTACTGGAGCGCTGGAAGTGATTTATGCTTGAAGAATTGTTCTTATGGTTAAATAAGTGCATGAGCTGCATCAGGAAAGAAAATCAAAGTTTCTCTCTTTTTCCTCTTTGTCTAGGGAATATACATGTGCTCTTTTCCTCTCTCTTCCTTCCCCTCCTCCCTGATTTAACATAATACTTGATAGTCCACTATTATCATAAGGATGTGGGGTGTGATCAGGGTCCAAAACTAACACTTGCCACTCGCCAATTACGAGTAGATTTTGTCTCTGGCTGGTAAGTTTTAAGACCACTCTCCGCTCTGGCGAGTTACCTTTTTTACCAGCCAAAAAGTCATTTTTTGTGTTACTGGAGAACGATGCTGGTATCGGCTGGTTTCCTGGCAGAGTAATGTGTCTTTCAGGCCGAGACGATCTTTGGTCACGTAAGTGCGTCAGTCACGACGTCATTCAGAGCGAGGTGGATAGCTGATTGTTACTGTACCCGTACCTCCTTGCTCATTGAAGAAGAGCAGTGTTGCCAACTTAGCGACTTTGTCGCTATATTTAGCAAGTTTTCAGACCCCTCTAGCGACTCTTATTCAAAAAAGCGACTAACGACAAATCTTCTGACTCTTTCTGGTGTTACTGGAGACTATGACGTGAAAACACATATCGTTGTTCTCAGTGAGTAGCGGGTGCTGCCGTGGGCCCTTCCCCGTTCCTATGCACTCACAGGAAGCCCTGTCCTCTGCAGCAGTCCCTCCCAGCCATCAGAGAGTCAGAGCAGGAGAGGTTCACCCCTCCATGTCCAGACTGCAAATATTGTGTCTTTTTGGTCCATTTAGATCGTTAATGAAGACTGTATACAAAAAAAATTAAAAAAGAAAACATATTATAACTGTTATGGTTGTTAATGTTTCACTTGGATTTGTTGTAGGCTTTTAAGTGGACCATAGGGTTTAAAACGAAACCAAACGTAAGGAAAATGGAATAATGAATATAATAGTAAACTAAAACTTAAAGTAACTCTGCCAGAGTATCTCTCTTGAGTCATTTCTGCCATTTCTTGGAGAGATGGTGGGCTAATAGATCATGGCCTGAATATTCTTCTGAAGAAAAATGACTGTTCTGCATTGTCTGCCCAGGCATTATTGCTAGTATTAGTGCATACTGTTAAAATATTGAGAATCGTATACAAGACCCAAATGACAAATTAAATAAGTTAAATAATTCTGATAGCAAATTACAACACTTAAGCCATTTTTATTTGTTTGGCTGGTAAAATATCTGCCTGGCTGGTGAAAAAATTCACTTACCAGCCTGACTGAGTTGGGCTGATAATGACGCTGACTGATTACTGTACAAATAAACAACTTCTGTTTTGGTGTCTTAAGTCTTATAGGTCGTTTCCACCAAGTGGTCAGGTTCAATTCTTTACTTCATGGCACACATTTTTTTGTATTTCCATAGAGCAAAAGTTGGAAAGAGTCCTGAAAAGCCTTTTTGGCATCCTTCCGTCCCAAAAAGGTGGAGCTACACACAGCAGTAGGGGTCTCCACTGACGTCACGTCAGCTTGTGACATGACCGCTTAGCTCCAAGCTGCAAAACATGAAGGTCTGCTCTGTGAGGAGCGGCGACAATGGGAGAAACACAGACTCGTATCTGCATAAGTCGGGGATATTTGGACAGGACAGAGATCCACACTGTGTCTTAGTCAGTGGATATTGATATGTGGCCACAAATTGAGTTTCCTGACGTTTATCTGGACCTGATTTTAAGAACACAAAGCAGAGTCTGAAGGCTCAGATCAGCCTGATCTATCTGCGGTGGATGTGAAACTAAATGAACGCTGAAGTTTTGTGAATACGAAGCCTTAGATCAGTTGATTCTCTGTATTTTAGCTAGTTATACATCTACTTCTCACTGTAGTTAAAGGGATACTTCAACATTTTGGCAAATTCGTCCATTGCCATAATTCCTATAGTCTTAATAATAGGTTTGTTACCTTCAGTTGTCGGTGCAAGCTGTTTTTAGATCAGTGCTGCTGACTTCGGACCTGCTGTCCCAACTCAATGTAAGCAGATGGTATTCCGGTTTTCCCTCATCAAACTCATCAAATACACAATCCAACAACTCCAAAACGCTCTCGTGGACAAGTTGTGACCTGCACATTCACCACGCTATGAAGTAATCATGGAACATTACGAGACGGAGATGTTTTAAAGCTAAATGCAAAGCAGGAACTACACTCCAGACATGGCTGCTGCACTGTGTCACTCCGCCCAGTGGTTTACTCAAGAAATAGTTCCCAGTATTTGCTTCATGTGTCGTAATGTTACGTAATTAGACGTTATTATTTCATAGCGTGGTGAATGCTTACAATGTAATCCATCTGCTTACATTGAGTTGGCACAGCAGGTCCGAACTCTGCAGCGCTGATCTAAAAACAGCTTGCACCAACAACTAAAGGTAACTAACCTATTACTAAGACTACAGGAATTATGGCAATGGGCGAATTTGCCAAAATGTTGAAGTATCCCTTTAACCTGTGAAAACATCGCTCTGTGGCTGTTGAACGTTCGTGTAAAACTTTGAAACGAGGTCAGTGCACCCAGAATTTCTGATCTGATCTAAACTTAAAAACAAAAAGTAAGGCAATTCGTGTTTGGTAGATCATTTCTTTGTTGTAACAATGCTTCTTGGTAATAAATCTTATCCCGTTGGAAAGCCTGTTTATTACCCTTTTTAATGATGTCACATTTGTAAGGATCATGCATTAGTGAGATGAGCAGCAGAGCTGAGTATGTGGGTTGTGCCCATGAAAAATGTGCCAGATCTTCTCTGCCAATGCCAAACAGCTTATTTTTCCATTGACTCTTGTTTGGTGTTTGGTGGATTGGATGATTGAAGTTCGAAGGAACAAGACATATTGACAGTTTAACAGTTTATTCATGTAACAAACAGGAGCCTCAGTAGTGTGTGGAAGAACCATACACAGCCACAACAGCCTGGCTCCTCCTCCTCATGCTGGTCACCAGCCTGGCTCCTCCTCCTCATGCTGGTCACCAGCCTGGCTCCTCCTCCTCATGCTGGTCACCAGCCTGGTCACACATTGCTGTGGGATGGCATCCCATTCTTTAACCAGCATTTGTTGCAAGTCAGCCAATGTGGTTGTGTTGGTCACTCTGGCACCAACAGCACGCCCAAGCTGATCCCACAAGAGTTCAGTGGGGTTAAAGGTCAGGACTGCTGGCAGGCCATTCCGTCCTCTCCACTCCCAGATTCTGGAGGTAGTCTCTGATAAACCCCGCTCTGTGGGGGTGAGTGCTGTCATCTTGGAGGATAGAGTTCTTGCTGACAGCGTGAGAAAACAGTATTCTTGGGGTGTGGTCTTCTTGGGATGCCGACTTCACGGCCTGTCTCTGACATTTCCTGTCATATGGAACTTGGCCTTCAGTTTGGAGATGGTACTAGGGTTCACTCCAAACAATGCTGCAACTTGGTTTAGAGGAACACCAGCTTGAAGTTGCCTAACTGACGGGCCCTATCCAGATCAGTCAAACGTGGCATGCCAATTCTTGAAGCAGACATCTACTGACCACTGTAGCATGGCCCATGCTCACAGGTGCTGCCAATCAGGCACCTGATTGGCAGCACCTGGGGGTACCAGAAGCTCAAAACAAGAGTCAGTAGCAACAACAAATTAAGCTGTTTGGCATTGGCAGAGAAGATCTGGCACATTTTTCATGGGCGCAACCCACATACTCAGCTCTGCTGCTCATCCCACAAATGCATGATCCTTACAAATGTGGCATCATTAAAAAGGTTAATAAACAGGCTTTCCAGCAGTATAAGATTTATTACCAAGAAACATTGTTACAACAAAGAAATAATCTACAAAACACAAATTGTCTTACTTTTTATTTTAAGTTTAATTTGGTTTTAACATCAGTCAGACCTTTAGTTTATTTTTAATGTGACAAATTCTCATGGTACAATTCTAAACTTTTATATTATGTTGTGTAAACTGACAGAGTAGATATATCTGCATTAACATACCGTTACTCCTGAAAACATTTCTGTATTTCATCAGCTGAGAATCTGTACTGACAGCGGTTAACATCATTAAGATGTAGTTATTTTTTAAGAAGCACTTCCAGCTGAAACAAAGCTGTTTACTGCTTATTCCCTACTGATTTCTGTCATTCATCCTTTCTACAACTCGTGCGTGTGACTTCACATTCATGCCTTTACAGTCCGCCCACCAAGTGAGGGAACAGGTATCTGTGGAAATGCAAACTATTTTGGTGTTTAGCGTACCGAGCCATACCACGCCATACTCAAACAGGACCACATGATGGAAACGTGGCTTTAGTATTCATGGTTTGGTTTTGTTTTTTGGTCGGTCCTGAATGAAACAATCACTGTAGCTTCATTTTCATATTGGATTGTGCATTTAAATCTTCATGTTTTTTTACTATCACGTTTTTTTTAGTTGATAAGGTAAGCTGCTGATTGCTGGTCATGATCACCGTTCAGTCTGAGGACACACTGCAAAAGAAGTTGTGATCACTTTGAATCCACATGAAAAAAATGGCCAAGATCTGACTTGAAAACATCAGGTTTAGTGTTTTTTACTGTTCATACTTTTATTTAATTTGACCTAAGACACACAGGTGCAAAAATCATGTTCAGGTGACGTTTACCTTTAGTGTGAATGCAGTCTAGGTTTCAGTGAGCTCTGAGTAACTGCTCTGTTTTATAAGTGGTGAATAAAATGGTAAAAAAAAAAATGGTCTCACGATTTCTTTTCTTCATTAATTTCAGTCGGTATCTCGCCTGTTTTAATTGTTAGTGTGAAGATGATCCTGTCTGTATTGAGTTCATGAAGTAATTCAGTTAACCTGGGATTGTTTGATTTATCACCTTTTATCATAACAGACTTTTAAAATTGAATGAATAAAGCAAATTAATTTCAGTTCACTTGTAACAAATAAAACCATTTACAAGGTCAAAGTGAAATTTCTGAATTTTCAAGGCAACTGAAAGGGTGTAGGCTGAAGCTACCTTATAATAGCTAATATAAGTTATCTTACAAAAGCATAACGAAGAATAAATCTAGCTGTTCCACTTGGGTTTATTTCTTAGTTTCCCCCACAGAGATCCACTAAATTGGGTCGAAGATCCTTTTGTTTGTTGTCAGAAAAGGCAGGTTGCTGGGTGGGGCTGAGTTGAACTACTCCAGTGTGGTTTCATTCTGTGGTTTCATGATCACATGCTGATAATCTTATTTAACAAACATACACATGAACCTAGAAATGACTGGATTTTAGCTTTTTAAATATTTTAACTCAAAACAAATCAAACTGAACGTGCCAGTGTACTAGAATAATACCTTTATAATAAATGAAAACAACAATTACTGAGGGCTTAAATGAACAATGAAGAACTGGTATAGAGAGACCCAGTACAAGTATTGTAAAGAGTTGTACAGTAACGTATGGCTGTAATGTGCTGTTTAATTAGCACAGGTCGAGGTCCTGTAGGAGACCTTACTGTGATTAGGTTGATAAAGCTGAAGAGCAGAGCTGGTGTTTTATGTCATCCCAGATATTCTAGATTTCTGATTGCTCCTGAGGACCAATGCTTGTAAGTTAGAGTCGAAGTTTTCTTTAACATTTCCAAATACTGTAAATCTAGTTAAAGTCCATTTAGCATACTATAGTTAACCTTTATTATATCAAACAGGATTTACAGAAATCAAAATTATGGCTAGTTAGAATTGAGACTGGCTCGTGAATGAATGAACTTCATCAGAAGCATCTTTCCTCATTACAAATGTGCAGCAGTTTTCACCTGTAATGAGGAAAGATGCTTCTGAGTAAGTTGTGTCTGAACTCATATTAGTCTACATTAAACAACCGTTTTAGAACTTTATCATGTGAAGGCCAGTGGACTCCTGACTTTGCATCTATAAGTTAAAATAATGTGTTTGATACTTTGTGTCTCCAGGCCCAGCAGATGTTGTCAGCCTGTCAAGAAAAGATCGATGTGTCCAACATAGAGGGCTATGAACTCTTCATCACCCAGCTCAAAGAAGGCCTGAAGAATACCTCACATGAGACGGCAGCCAATCACAAAGTGGCCAAGGTTAGTCTGACAGCGCTGTTTTCATTCATTCTGATTGATTAAAGACCACAGGTATGCTTCATGAGAGAGGATAATGTGAAAACAACCAGTAAAAGAAATACAATTGGGATAGCTGGGGGTCTTCAGAGTTCTCCTGAGTGAGTGAGAAAAACCATGACAGGTAAAGATGATTAAAGGAGGGTGGATGCATGTCACAGGAGAAACGGGAGATAAGAGAGATAAACTCGTCAGAGTTCATCACGCTCAATCTGTCATTTTGGTTCATTTAATTTGAAGTAAAATAACATTTATGTTCTTGCTACTCATCTTCAAGGTTTTTGTGGACATAAAAGTTAAAAGGTGGCTGAAGAAAATCTGAATACATCTAAATACAGATGTGAAAGAAATTTGCCCTTATGTCTATTAGACTATGGGATTAAAATATGGTTATAGTCAAATGTGGGGCTGATTTGGGCTGTTGTGGTGGAGCCCACCGTCCTTTCATGGGGAACACAGATCCTTGAGGCACCCTTACATTGATACAACCCTTGAACAGTTGAGGCAAAGACTTCACATTGATCTGATGCAGAGTCAGCTGTAAAAAGAACAAGAACTTAAGATGGTCTTAGGAAAAATCCATAAATGTTTTCTCTGTGTGACAGATTACGCCATGATACTGTACACATGAGGTAACCGTGCTAGTTAGGCCTGCAGCATGAGTGTGCAATAAAGTGGGGCACTGAAGGGGGGGGGGGGGGGGGGGGAAACATGCTTTGTCTCAGTACAGGGCACCTAAAGTGAGTGTGCACCTTGTAGGGCTGCATGATTATGGCAAAACTCAATCATTATTTGACTGAGATGAGATCATAATTAACAAATATGATTACTCACTGATAGTTAATTTATAAAACTTAAACATCCCTGAAATAAATACATACATTTATAAGGGTCATAACTAGGGATGCACCCAACTGAAAATTCTTGGCCGGAACCAAAAACCAAAACACTGAAAGAAATGATTATGCCAGTTATTAGTACCATTGCATTTATGGCTATGACTGTGTCCTAACCTCACTAAAACCAATTGCAATTGCAAAAATTAATATTAATGCTTCAAAGAATAAATCAATTACAAAATTATGTAAATATTTATTAAGCACTTCATTCCAACAATACACAATATAAAATAAAATAAAAAATAAAATGTTTAACTTTGACTGCTCTCATGTATACAGTAAATCAGTGGTTCTCAACCTTTTATCAACCATGAACCCCCTGTGAAGTATTTTTTTCTGCCAGGTACCCCCTAAACAGCGCAAAGCTTTTGGCCAAAAAGAAAGACATTAAAGAGTGCTGTGACAGCCGTCTGATTTATCAAACTTTGTAACTGATAAACACTTTCAAATGACAAATATTAGATTTTCTTTCATACATTTTAAATGTTAAAAATGCATGACTAAAGTCATGGCACATCTTCTCATCTCTAAATGTGGGAATTCAAATTAATGTAGCTGTTGGGAACAGTGGCTGGAAAGGCTTTAAACCCAGAAGTGTGCAAAACTCTGATTGGCTGCAGCGGTCTCTCTGGAACAATATGGAAATAAAAACATAGAGCTAGAAAGAACTTAGAACCTGTAAATAATAAACAAGTTATAAAAAAGACTTCTCTTTTCTCAAACTGAAATCAGGAACTTAGTTATAGATCAGCATCTCTTCACAAAAATAAATCATAAACCTTTTTATGAATGGAGAGGTTGTGAATACAGTGATTGACAGGCATGCTCCAGTGTGGATCAAACCATTCTGCCATGGGGGAGACTCAGGAGGTTTTAGGGTGATTAAATTTAATAACATACAAAATATTAACTCCAGTTTATAAACTTAAGGTCCTTACACTCTATACACAATTATTTCATGCAAATTATTTACACAAAATATTTACATTTAGAACCTGTAGTGAGTCAAAGCAAGCTTCCACACCTGCAACATCATTTCACAGCGCGACATTGCTGCGGATATTTAAGTAGCGCATTTGCACTCATGTGGACATGTGGGGCTGCCTGCTGCCTGTCTCCCTCTCTACCAGGCTAAAAAAAAGAGGCAAAAACACAAGAACTGATACAGACAGATATGAGGGGATATCAAACATCAGGTGGTGTTGGAGAGGACGATGTTTTTGTTCCTCTGTCTGCCTTAAAAATCAGCACCACCACCACCATGTGCGCTCGTTGGAGCAAAACTCACACAGCTGGAGCTGTTTCTAAACTACCGGGACTTTAGTGAAATATTTACAGTCTCCTCTGACCTCAGACATGCTACTTATAAGATCAACCAGCTAAATGACTCCTCTGACCAGTCTGGAACACAAACAGGTGAGCCAGTCTGTGTGCTGTGAAGAGAGTTAACTCCTCTCACCGCGAGCCTCAGCTGTGCGATATTATAACTCTGACTGATCATATTTGACATAGAATGAATGAAAAGTCAGTCCTTTTACAAACTTGGCTGGCACAGTGAATGAAACCGTGAGACAAAACGGCACTGACAGCCTGGCTGTGCGTAAAAGCGCCGCGTTACGCACAGAGTGAAGGACAGACAGGGACAAACCTGCTTTTATCTTCCACTCCAGTAAATATCAGTGTTTATCAGAGGACAGAGAAAACACACCGCAGACGTTCGCAGCACGAATGTGATTTAAGAATGTATGTAATATACTCGCAAAATCGTGTCGCTCCTGACATGCAAAGAAAGGCGCTATTTTTCTTAAAAAGTCTGCATGTATTTTAAAATCTCGCGTACCCCCCTGGAGTGCCTTCACGTACGCGTACCCCTATTTGAGAACCGCTGATCCAAGCACGTGCTGGCCGCAGTTTTTGCTTGCGTCATCACAACGTCGTGTTTCAGCCTTGTTGTTTCGGTGATAAAAGTCTTTCGACCTAAAACCGAAAATGCACTTTCGGGCCAATTTTGGCCAAAAATTTCTGGTGGCCGAATTTTTGGTGCATCCCTAGTCATAACAAATAATTTAAATACATAAATACATTGGCAGAGAGATGATGCACTTTTGTGGCCATATTATCACACTGAAGACTAAAATATCTACCATGCATGACAAAACCTGTGGACAAAACAAGTGTAGCACAGCATGCAGCACAGTCATTGTTGATTGTCTCCTTTTGTGGCTGTAGAAAGTTTAAGTTGTAATTAGGGCCCGCGCACCGAGTGGTGCGAGGCCCTAATGGTATCTGCTAGGATTTTTCAACATATCATTTGCATTCATTGCATGGCATTTTGAGGCCCTTAACATTTATGAATTCGCAGGAAACTTTGCACGTACATCGGTCTTGCGAAAATTTCGATATTTTTTGGGTCTCCAACATGAAAATTCAGAATTGCAAAAATAGCGCCCCCTAACAGTTTTCAAAGTTAAAGCCCCCTCCTTTCACTTTGTTGTAGATTCATCAAATTTTGTGTGCAGGTGCAGCTTGGGGAGAGCTACAAAAAAGCCTCCTGGGCCCACACTCTATCTCCAACAGGAAATCCGCCATTTTGAATAAATAAGCAAAAACGGGGCTGTTTTTGGCCTTTTCCAGGGGTCATAACTGAACAAACTCGTTCGAGGGATTTCATCAGATCGACTTGTACTTTGGCACAGAGCTACATGAGACATGGCTGATGAAAAGTTATTCGGGGTTTTCTCATTAGTCAAAAGGTAAGGCCATGGTGAGCCCTAAAATTTGCATAAGATTCTGGTAAACAGGAAGTAGTTTATTACTCAGCCGTGCATTGCCCGATTGGACTCATATTGCTCCGGTATATTGACGGTCATGGCCTGCACCCACTTATATGGTCAGATTTTATATAGATCAAAGCGCCACCTAGTGGTGACAGGAAATGTCAAGGTTTATGGTGCAAGCTACAGTTTAAAAACTATCCAAGATATCCACTTAAAATTTGTGTCAGGATGGACTAAAGAAGTGGATTTAGCTTTGTGAAAAATAAAATTGACTTTTCGTCAGCGGGCGTGGCCTCGGCAGGGCGACAGAGTCAAGAGTCGCCATTTTGTTTCGCCAAAAATGTTTGAACAGTCATACCTCTAGTATACATGGTCCTATCTGAGACAGATTTCATGTGCCTGGTAACAGTCCAGGCCAGAACACATCCATACTTGAAATTTTGAAAAATTGTACAGCGCCACCCTCTGGCAACAGAAAGTCATTACTTCTGACTTTCACGTCGCAGTTTCTACATGGTTGGACAAATCATTCTGAAAATTCCCTCAGGCTGTTCCCAAGGAGTTGGCCTTACACATCTACAATGGTCAAACATCTACATTAAAAGCGTGGCCATGGCGTTTTTTTGTTTGCCATGAAAGAGGAAGTAGCTTTTTCAAATGGTTATGAGACACCTAGAGCAATGAAACTGGCCAAAAAAATCTCATTGGATTGCTAAGAAGATTGATATTCATTTTGTAGGTGAGCGTGGCCTATTGGCTCAATGGTGCCCCCTACAAATTTTCAAAAATTCAGCCACCCCAGCTGGTTTAACCCAGGCGTTTGAATTTTGGTGTGCATATATGTCATCATCAGTCCTACAAAAAAGCTATTTGGACCCATGCCGAAATCTCAACAGGAAGTCCACTAGCTTCATTGGATGAAACAGGAAGTAGATTTTCAGGGGCTTTTGATATGTGTAGAGCAATAAAACTTGGCAATAACATTCTCATTAGCTTGCTGAGATAATTAAAGTGATGTTTTTAGGGTGGATGTGGCCAGTAGGCTCAATGGCACCCCCTAGAAAATGTCAAAAATTCAGCCCCCCCCCCAGCAGGTTTGACCTAGGATTTTTGAACATGTGTGAGCAGATGCGTCATGTCAGGACGCACAAAAAATCCTCTTGGACCCATATCGTAAGTCAAACAGGAAGTCGGCTATTTTGAATTTTTTTGTAAAACGAGACATATTTTAGGGGTCGTATTTGAATAAACTCGTCCGAGGTTGTTCATCCAAACTACTTCATCTTTGGTGGAGAGTAAGAATAGATGTCTTAGGTCAAAAGTTATTCGGGGATTTCTCATTAGTCGAAAGGCGTGGCCATGGCGGCCCCTTGAATTTAAATGCCTCATCATGTGATAATGGTGGCTGGTGCTCACAGAAAAATTTCCATTTATTACAAGATTGGCCAAATCCTGCTGAAATTAGCCCAGAGACATCCCTCAAGGTTGTTATTACTCAGATTTGAAGGTCAGGAGTCCTTACCTAAAATTGTGTGGTGGTAACAATTTTTCTATCGCCATGTAACAGGAAGTAGAATTATCTAGGGCTTACAAAACTTTTAAAGCCATGAAACTTGGCAGGAAAATACTCAGTAGCAACATGAGATGATTGATAATATAATTTTTGGTGGGCGTGGCTTTTATGCTCAGTGGTGCCCCCTACAATTTTTGAAAATTCAGCTCCTGCATCAGGTTTAACCTAGGATTTTGAAAATTCTTGAGCTTATACATCATTTTAAGTTCTATAAAAAAGCCTCTTGGACCCATGCCGCAAAACAAACAGGAAGTCCGCCATTTTGATTTTTGTGCTCAAAAAGCAGCACATTGCAGACTTCACAATTTTCAAAATTCCTCATGAGGAATTCATCCAAACACCATCATGTTAGGGATATTGTAAGAAGACATGCCAAAGTTGAAAATTTCATTGAAAATTTTTCATTTCTCAAAGGGGCGTGGCCATGGAGAATTTTTCTTGAAAATGAAAAGGAAGTAGAATTATCCTAGGCTAACAGAACTTAAGAAGCCATGAAACTTGGCAGAAAAATACCAAAATTAGGAAATGAGATTGATAGGATGATTGTTGATGGGTGTGGCTATTTGGCTCAGTGACGCCCCCTACAATAGTTCAAAAAATCAGCCCCTGACGTTCATATTACCTAGGTGTTTGAAAATGCTTCAGCATATCTGTCATCTCAGGATCTCTTGGACCCAAATTGTAAAACAAAAGCAAGTCTGTTTCTGTCATTTTCCATGTTGAAATGTTCAAAACTCTGTCCTCTCTTAATGGAACCGAAATTAAGGCTATGCTGCCATCTTTTGATGATACACAGCATTGCACCATATTTAAGGACAGGGTCCAAACAGCAAACAACACATTAAAAAGTATACTTCTGTCTATCCATGAATATAAGGAAATTGCCAAAATGAGATAAGATATAAAAGCACTGAATAAAATAATGAAACAAACATGTACACATCTGTTCCTCTGTATTTTATGCATCTATATCTGTTTATTTTACACATCTGTCGCCGTGGCAAAACATTAAAAGTCATGAAAAAAAAGGTGGGGGGAACTAAAAGAACTGGAAAAATATCTTCAAAATGAATAATTTAGAGAGAGCAACAGTCTGGATATAAATAATTAGGTTTATTGTAAAGTGTCTGTAGTCAAGATCTCTTAGACTGTGATCAATAGTTCCATGTATGCATAGACAATTCTGAATCCTGCGTTTGAACCGTGTCATCATGTCAATCCAAACCCTCTTTTCACAGCTACAGGATTGTATAATATAAAGGTCAAAACCTTCAGTGACACACCAGATGGACACAAAGACCACGTTTTTGTAGCTGTGAGGCTCTGAAGGGTCAAAGTGACAGGAAGACATTGGGGTATCAGCTACAGGTGGATTTATTTGACTGGGACAACCTTTAATTTAAAAAAAACTTTAACCTTAGGATGAAATTTATTGTTCTGATTATCAAATTGGATTTTTGCTTGGTCTGGTTGTCTGCCGTTTACTCCTTGAGTTTTGATCATAGAGTGACAGGAAGGATACTGTTGGAATCTGAGGAGTCTCAGCTTGTGTTGCAGGCATGAAATATAAAATACTGAGGGTGCTTGATTTGCAGTTAAGTACTCTTTGTATCTGTCTGTTTATCCATAAATACATGGTAAAAAAAAATCTGAGAGGAGATATCAGAGCACTGAAGATAATAATGAAACAAACTTGTACACATCTGTATCTCTGTATTTTCTCCTCTATCTTCCACACTGATGACTGCAACAATCTGAGAACAGTTAATGCTTTCAACCATTCAGTCATTTTTCTCCTGTGGAGTGAGCGTGAACAAGAGGAAGAGGGAGTGAGGCTGCAAGCATGCAAAAGAGAAAGAGAGAGAGAGTAACTGAGCCAAGCAGAGCAGAAAGAGGAGCTGTGAAACTGACAATCCAGTGATTTGTTCATTTTTTGGAGCTGCTTTCCAAACTTTGAGGGCTCATGCCTCACGCTCTTTTGGTTTTACTGCCAAAGTAACAGCAAGCTCTGGAAATTAATGAGGGGGATCACCTTCTGTTTCTGTGAAACTGTGAGTGTTGCAAACCCACATACCCCATGGGGCAGCACGCTCTGTTGCTGACACTCAACGATTGCCATACACCTGTGGTTGCAGCACATCCCGACGTGCAACGGGTTGCGAGGGCCCGTCATCGCTGCTTGCAGCTTTAATTGTAATTAAAACTCCTTTAACTGGCCAGCACGAGCCCTTAGACACAGTTTAATGTCTTCTGTGGGTCAGAGAATTGTTTTTCACTTTTGTGAAGCCAAGTAATTATCAAGCCTGACTTTAGCACAAGCTAAAGAGACAGAGGAGTAAAATGCTGAATCAAAAGGATTACTTCCCTCCTACCATCAGCAAACTTATGTCTCTGAGCTGTAAGGATGGAGGAGTCCCTTCTCGCTGTTTTACCTCTGTACCAAACCACTGTTAAACCACCTTGCTCTCCAAAACGGCCAGAATCTTTATTGACTTGAGGGCAGCACCGAGGTTTCCTTTGATGCTGAACATATGGTTGACCAGCCTGTGAGCAGAGCAGGCTGCTGGTATGAACTTATTGTTCCTGTCACAAAACCTGGCTCTTTTACCCATGATCTGTTCTTAGGTACACAGTACACCTAGGAACCCTCTGAAATCTGTTACATCTACATCTGTTCTACTGTCACTTAATTGATTCGATGTCAGATGACCTTATAAGATAATCAAGCAGCTGCAACAACATCAGTAAATCAGCGATCTTATGGAACAACTGGTGAATTAGGTTTACAGGTTACTCCTGGTTCAAATAAGCAGTTACTCTGGATAATGTGAGTACTGTATAGACATACTTTGACCATGCTAACCAACCCTGACATTAGTGAAAACATTTAACAATAACTTAATGAACTTGAATTAACCATTACCTGCTGTAAAAAAGTTCTCATCTTGCTTTTTTATCCCTGTGACATTTTTCTTCTCTTTTCTTTTTTCAGTGGGCGACAGTGACCTTCCATCTCCCCCACCATGTGCTGAAGCTGGTGGCCAGCGCCATAGTCAATGAGCTAAAAAAGATCAACCAGAACGTAGCTGCCTTGTCTGTGGCCTCATCCATCATGGACAGGCTTTCCTACCTCTTGTCGAGCGCAAGGCCTGAGCTTGGGGTGGGCCCTGGCCGCTCTGTAGATAGGTGAGCAAGGAGGGAAACTTATTCTGATGGATCATCATCAAAGAACTGACGGGCTGGCCTAACAGATATAATTTTGACCATATTAGTATGTTTTTAAAAAAATCATATTTTAGATGAAGAAAACAGCACCATCCACAAAACATTGATTGATGATCTGCTCTTATTGCGCCGCTGGCATTCTGGTTCATCCTGCTAAAGGCCCATTTATACTCCCTTTACGTACGAACATGTATACGTCCCTTTCAAATGATGTTACCGTCACTGTATACGTCCTTTTCAAATGATGTTACCGTCATTGCTCACATGCTTCCATGCGTCCTTTACGTTGGCATGGATGTTAACCATTACATCCACCGGGGAGTCAAAAGTTTATGACAACAACAAACTCAAAAACAAACATGGTGACTGTGGAGGAGGTGTTGATAATGTACCTCTTGCATAAAAGACAAAAATGGAGGCAGTGTTTCTAACCACCTCGCACAACTTTTCATCAAAAAGTTCCGCAGTTGTTATTTCTTATTCGTGTCTAACTAGAGCTACGTATCGGGTAGTGACAGCAACACTGCCCCCACGGTTTCCGGTGGTACTGCTCCATTTGGCCCGTATCCGTAAGCTTTATGGAAATGTGCAGAAATACGGACGAAATGAACATGGAGCACGGACAGAAGGCTCCGTCTGTATCCGGGTCCATATTTAACGTTGAGCATAAATGAGCATTAAGGCTGGCAGGGTAAGATATTTTAGGCAAAAAACTGATTCAGCAAAGTATTGTAATTTAAACGATTTTCCAGTATTGACAATTGTGTTTTCACATTTGTTGATGTGAGCAGAGGCGATGCATGCCTTTATATTTGAAGAATCCTGGTATACATTTAAAATAGTGTTAAAATCAAATCCGGACAAGGAGTCCCAGGCTTTGAAGAGGAACATGTTGTTTTATCAGTATTGGCAGATATGAAAAGTTCTGCCAATGTCTACAACCGATAATCTGTAACTATCAGCTGAATGCACATGTAAGTTTGTGGAGTTTTGGGCAGGGCCTACAGACCGATGTCAGCTCCAGTCTTCTTTTCAGGGCCATCCTCATCCTTTTAACTTTAAAGTGTATTTTAAGGACTGAAGTTTCAGTTCTAAACTACATTTATATATTGGTATCCAGGGCTTGATATTATCACCCGTCACTTAACCAAATGCAGGTGGATTTCAGCTGTGGCAGGTAGTGCAGTAACTCCCACGAGCCACTTTGGTGGGCTGAAATTATTGGTGACACATCCTATGCTTTGTTCTGACCGGGCTCAGTGTTAGTGAACACAATAACAGTGGGAGATGCTTATTGCAACGAGGCTGTTTTAGACATCAGGTGGTCTCCCCCCGCAAACTTTGTTTTTCAATCTGTGTTTTCTCCAGGGTTAATGAGAAGAAATATTTTAAAGTTGGAAGTTCAGTGTTTGTTAGCATTTCAAAGGAATGCTGATCTAGTTTAAGTAGCATGCCATAGTCGACCTTTGTCATTTATAATGTTATCTACAACAAGAAAATTGGCTGGTGAAAAAAAGTAAATGTTAAGCACTGCTGGTATCAATTTTGATTTGTAAGTATCAGCAAATCAGATATCAGCAAAAATCCAACACCATGCATCCCTAATGTTTTGTACATGCTGTAAAAGCTCTAATGGTTGACCTTTTTTCTTCAGTTTTTGCTGTTGCCCGTAGAAAAGCCCGTAGTGCCCCAGGTAGATGCTTAAAGTTGGGTAGGATAACATGCTGGATTTCATCAGGGCTAGAACCAGTGGCGGCTGGTGCATTTTTCTTCAGTGGGGGCTCCAACAAAACCCCAATTTGATATGTTATGTATATAAGGTATATCAAAAGATGTTACTGTTCTGTAGTTAAGTTATTTTATTATGCCTTTTTTACATCTGCATTTGTTTGGTGGGTGAACAAATATTAAAATAAGACAACTATAAGAAGGGTCATCAGCAGCCACAAGTAGCTAACTCTTATCACAGTCAACTTAAATTCTTATCACACATTATCACAAATCCTCTCAATACATGACAATATGATGTTAATGTGTTATTTTAATGTTTATTTTAAATAGAAAAATTTACCAAAGACATAAAGTGACAGTAGTCACTGCTTCAGTAGTGACTGGTTTAGTGAAAAATGTATATGCCAGACCTGAATACAGCAAAAATGTTAAAACACACAAAACTATTATTTATTGATTAACCTACTTATTATGAATCTAATATGCCATCGGTGGACTTTCTTCCTCTGTCACAGCTTTGTTGCTTCATCTCGATATCTGACCGGTCAGGTCCAAGCTCTTCTAAGTTTCTCCTCCAACGTCCTCCTCTTAAAAGGCCTTATTCTTAAACACTCCATTAAGTTTTCTTATTGCATGTTGCTAAATGTCTTCCTAGCATCTCTCCATGAGATAGACAACGGACACAGGCGCCGTTTCTGGCAGGAAGCCAGTGAATTTCCACGACGGTGCATGACTTCCTCTGTGTGTCTCAAATAACACAACATATCTCTCTGCTGCCACCTGCTGGCGTCTGGCGAGTGGTTAGTGGTAATCATTTCGAAGGTGCAGTCGGGTTGCGTCCACAGAGCTCCTATTCCTTTGTACTGAAGAGGAGCGAATGCGCATGCGCAGCTTATAATGGCGGTGGGCACAGGAGCCCAGCGCCCCAGGGAGGAAATGAGTGAACAGGAAGTAAAGCCAACACGTAGAACGTTTGTGATCTACTGATTTATTGCACATTACACATTTTAGTTTCTTAATAAATCATATTTATACAGTGTATGATAGAGTTTATCTATATTCCTACATTTATTGGTATTTAAAGCAAATATTTAAAACATTTATACAATGAACTTCAGATCTGTCCTCTCTGAACTGATGTAAGCCATCATTTTCAGTGCTCAGCATGCTGAGTGCGAAACTCCCTTCACGTCAGCTGTTTGTCACCACGATGCTCTCAATATTTACATGTGAAAATGGTTCAACAGTTGGAGCACCACTGCACTCTTCAGTGTTACTTCTCTCTTACTGTCCAATCAAAATCAAGAAGAGTTCTGGGTGTTTATCACTTTCAGTTATGATTTTTGCTTCTTACCACCATGAAACAAGTAGGGCTGACAGATTTGATTCGATTGGTCGAGTAATTGGTCGAAAAGCTTTAGTTCGACCAAGATCACCCTGGTCGGCGAATCGCCCCCCGTCCCCCCTCCCCCAAGATGCTGGTCTGGGGGCAAAAGCGTGTGAGCAGCTGACTAAGGGAGACGTGCTGCTGGGAACAGGAGCAACGCAGCTCCTGGAATTACAGGTAGAGAAGCACACAAAGCTAGCAGAGTGGGATATTTTCTGACATTTTACATTACTAACGGTCAGAAGCAACACATCAACTCATCACAAAGTTGCAGGCTGTTTGTATTGAAGTGGCGCTGCTGAGTCTCTCTGCTCTGCCCTCCCTCACTGCATCAACCCCCACGGTCAGTTTAATTCACCTGTCGGCAAATAGGCTGCGTAGTATCATCTCTTCATATAATCCCCTTTAAAATGTTCACGTTAGCGTTAGCTTCTCTTACAGACACACAGAAAGGAGAGGTGATAAAAGGTGATGTCTGCTGGTCTTAAGTCCCGCTGAGTGAACTTTTTTCCTCTCACCTCCGTAAATAAACGCTGCATGCTGCCTGCTTTATGCTCAAAAATAACACAGCACGGGCTGGATCAAGTGATCCTGTTACTAGTTACCGTTATAAATGAATGAAAAACGATGATCTGAGGTTATTTTGTAGGCTGTATGAGTTTGAAGCGTTACCGCACCAGGATCACGGAGATCAAAGGCAGGTGCGCGCTGATCGTCTCTCAGTTAATTATATAGTAAGATGTGATGAGCCGTATTAATGCTTCCAAAGACTTGTTACGTTCATTTTAGGATCATTTAGAGTACCAAGCAGGTGCAGTGAGGAGCCTGGATGGATTGAATTAGTCCCCAACGAGGTAATTTTTTTTAATGAATGAATAATTTTTTTACCTGAACGACCAATCGATTAATTGGTGTCTGGGTGCGATTTTGGTCGACCAAGTTTTTCTTTGGTTGACTACAGCCCTAGAAACAAGATAATGAAGATTCATTAATAACTGTGCTATCAGGCTATGTTGCACACATTTTAATATTTCTTTATGCTGAACACAGTTAGGGTTTGATTTAACATGTTCTCGGAGGAGAGGGTGTGTTTTGGTTTTTCTATTCTCAGTGTGTTAGGAAAAGTAAGAGAAACATTCAAAAAGGGAAACTCTATGGAAGGAATTAAAAAACTAGGTCAAGAATAAGGGTTTTTGAAGGGTACTTAAAAGTTGTAATATAAAACTAAGGTTTCACATAGTTATAGTTCTCTCTTTATAAAAAGTGACACCTCCCACTACTGCACATGTACAACTTAGCTTGTTTCTAAATCTCTTCTTTTCTGCAGATCTTTAATGTACAGCGAGGCCAACAGGAGGGAGACTTTCACATCGTGGCCACATGCTGGGTACAGGTGGGCTCAGCCTGATCCAATGGCTCAAGCGGGGTTTTACCATCAGGTAGGTTCAGAGGAACTTCTGTTCCATACTGTCATGAACATTTCTCAGTGACTGCATGAAGTCGGAGGGAGGGATGCATCATAGTTGGATCCCTTGGTAGTCAGCACCAGTATTATGAGTTGGCTTAACTAATTCTTAATAATTTTCTATCACCATATTCCAGTTCACAGCAAGATTTCTCAATAAAACAACTATGCCACTGTTGCTGTTATCGGTCTCTCAGAATTAAATACCTGCTGATGATATTTATGGAGCTCACGTGAACAAATCCAGGGTTCTCTGGGTTTAAAGTGAACTGTAGGGATTTTCTCTGTGTAAATGTTTGCTTTATTGATCTTTTCTGTCTTTTTACAGCCTGCCTCAACAGGTGATGACAGAGCCATGTGTTTCACCTGCAGCGTGTGCCTAGTATGTTGGGAGCCTACGGATGAGCCATGGTGAGTTCACATCATTTACAATGCAAACATTTTGCAAGAATGCCATGTTTCTGATGCCCAACCTTTTCCACTGCATTCCCTCAGGTCTGAACACGAGCGGCATTCTCCCAATTGTCCATTCGTGAAGGGAGAGCACACGCAGAATGTGCCACTGTCAGTGACACTGGCGACCAGCCCCGCCCAGTTTCCCAACAACCCTGACAGTTCGGACAAAATTGCCTGCTATGGTTTTGGAAGCTGTCCGCAGTTCCTGGCTGCTGCCACGAAGAGGGGAAAGATCTGCATCTGGGATGTCTCCAAAATGATGAAGGTCAAAGAATTCAATGAACGCGTGACATAGAATCATTATCTAGGTTTTATCATTGAAGATGCTGCTTAGTGTTGACCACACATTAGATAATTTGTCATTGTATGCCCAACAGGTGCACTTAAAGTTTGACATCAACCCGTACGACCCGGCCATCCTGAGGCAGCTGATCCTGTGTGGGGGCGTGCAGAGCCAGCAGACGCTAACGGAGTCTCGGAGACCAACGCTAGCTTGGCTTGAGGAGTCTTCCTCCTGCTCGGACCTGCCCAAGTTGGAGGGAGACAGGTAAAGAAGAAAACAGTGACACAAACACATGTATTACACTGAAGCTGTCTGTACTTTTGAAACCACTTCCTTTAAATGATAGAATATCCATTGTTTTTAGGTTTGGTAGTGTAAAAATTAAGATTAGATAAGATAAACTTTATTGTCCTGAAGGAAATTTGTATTGGGCTGAAAGTGCCAAATAGAGCTGCAGACCAACAACACACAAGACAAACACTGATTAAGAGTGTTGAATACTGCACTCAACCCGTAAGATGCATAATGAAGGGGAAAAGCAGCACAAGTAAAGAAAATCAATAAATAAAACTAAGTTAGAGGACACACCAAGCATCCAAGTTATAGAGAAAGAACTGACACACGGCCTTTTTCTACTGAGACTGGCTGCAAGCAGAGAGAGAGAGAGAGAGCAGCAATGGGTGATCAAGTAAATGGAATAGACTTTGGTAGTGACAAACAAAGCAGTAATGCAGAAAAATAAAATGTTATTGCCATAATATTTCAAACTGGTTTTGCTCTAAAGAACTTAAAAATGCATCAGCATTGGTGTAAGATGTTATTTTTGATTGCTTCTGAGGTGGCGCCTCTCTCCTCTACACTTAGTCACAATCGAGACTTTTTTATAATTATTGTTTTTGGGGCATTTTGCCTTTATTTGATAGGACAGCTGAAGAGAGACAGGCAATACAATAAGAGAGAGAATGGGGGGAAGACATGCACCAAACATGTGCCAAGACCTGAAATTGATCCCACAAGAACATAAGAACATTAAAAGGAACGAATAATATAAATGGTTAGGATGAGTGTTGACGTGCTGTGATAAGTGGGATAGGGCTCTTTTGGGCTGCTCTTGTCAACCAAAGGGTAAAAAGTCCAAATATCTACCTGATTTCCAGATTTTTGTACTTTTGACAGTGAAAAAACACTGGACAAAATTGTGTAAACTAATGTGGTATTCAGGTTTGCCACAGTATTCAAAAATTTGATGCACTTATGCATTTAGAATGATAAAATATGTTTTTAAATGAGTTATGGTGTCATAAAGTACTGAAGCTTTGAAAAACTACATTTTTAACCTTTATTAAAGTGAGATCAGAGATGTCTTTTTCCATAAGAGGAGCCGTTATCCATCAGTTTCATGAGACAGGTGCTTAGGGGAGTAATGTGTCCAATCTTTTAACGTCCAAGCAAACATATTTACGCTATGTAAGTTACACAAAAACATTTTACAATTTCTGGTAATTAGAACCAAGAAATTACCAGGTATTTGGTGGCTAGGATTTCTATTGTGTTGCTATAATACCAAAGCAGTTGTCTGTATCATGTTGAAATTTAAAATTCTGGTATTGTGAAAAACATGGGAGGTATTTATCCCTCTAAACTTGTTGCAGAGTGGAGCCAAACTATCAGGTTCCCTGAAAAGAGCAGAATTGTCTTAAATTAAGGAAAGATTTAGTGTTGTAGTAAAACAACTAGGGTTTTTTTTGGGCTACCACATAAAGAAAAGAAGGAAGATTCTAGTCTGTCATGGAATGTCCCCCATTCAATGCCCTTGTACATTATGGGATAGTTTTCTGCCCACAGCAGCAGTAACTCGAGTGTTCACATTCTGCGACTCAGCCACTCAGTCCTTGTAGATCTGCTGTGTGTCAGTGAGTCAGAGCTCAGACTTTTGGGGTTTTAATTATTGGCCTCAGGTATTAACCTCTCCTTTTCTTCTAGTGATGATCAGTTGGAGGATTCCGACAGTGATGAGCATTCCCGGTCCGAGTCTGTAACAGGTAGGGTCTCCTTAAAAACGGATTCTTTACATGCAGATTCATGTTTAAGATGGCCTTTTCCATCATCAAAGAGGAAATCTCTCAGACTTGTTCTTTGTTTCTGTTCCAGGCCAGCAGTCTCAGTGGGAGAGCATGGATGTGAGCCTTGGGGTGACAGCACTGAGTGTTCTCCAGCAGCCAGAGAAGCTCCAGTGGGAGGTGGTTGCCAGCGTGCTGGAGGACACAGTCAAGGACCTGGAGGAGCTGGGGGCCAACCCCCCTCTGAACCAAGCCAAGTCTCACTGCCAGGCGAAAGCAAAGGACAAGGTCCCTGACCATCATAACATTCCCTTCCCCTGTCTTCTGGCTGGAGGCCTGCTCAGCTACCGCTCACCATCCAGTACCCCCATGGCTGGACCCCCACCCCCTGTCCCAGCTTCAGCACGTAGGGCCACAGATGGTCCCCTCAGAACTCATGGCCCTGAGCCCTTTCACCCTGCTCCTTTGCATGACCAAGGCCCCATGGAGATAGAAACGTGTAACCCCCAGACTGCAGCTCAGGAGCAGAGCTTTTCTAACCTCACAGGTTCACATCCTTCTAGCCCCTCCTCTCTGCCAGCAGTGCGCAGGACAATACCCGTGCTTCTGCTGTACAGTATCAGAGAGGTGGATGACAAGTCCTCAGGGCAGGCGTTTGCTCAAATGAACAACCTCATGAGCAAAGGACTCCATGATGAGGGCTTTACAGTGCCACAGATTATAGAGATGGAGTTTGACACACATGAGCAGCTTCTTCTTCAGGATCCACCAATCACTTACATTCAGCAGTTCGCTGACGCAGCAACTAATCTTGCGGGGCTGGATGGTCATGTGGACAAATGGAGCACGCTAGCTGCTTCTACGGTTTCTGCCCCACCTCGCCCCGGGGCACTGGTGCAGTGCTTGAGGCTTCCCAAACAGCTTGAGGAGGAGAATCTTTATGTGGACTCCATCACACCCTGCTGGGACGGTGTGCACCTTCTGGTCGGCCTTCAGCCGTGTGGCGCCGAATCTCTCAGTGCTACAAACCAAGTAGAAGCTCTCAACAATCTCAACCGCCTGCACTCTGCCCTTTGCAGCCAGGGTAAAGGAGACCCCCTACATCCAGTGGCCAATGGGGTGGAAGGCCACCACCCAGGGGGCTCACCACCTCAGACTCCCCTCATCCTTCCCCCAGGGGACCAGCAGCAGCAGCCGCAAAGGTCCCCAAGCGGGGGGAGCGGAGGCTATCTTGCACTCTACAAGCTCAACTACTCCACCCGCATAGTCACCTTGGACGAGGAACCAATCAAAGTGCTGCAGATCTGGGACCCTTCTGATGCAATTACCTCCCTTATTTTGCTTCCTCCAGATGTGCTGGATAGCAGGGAGGATGATGGAGAGGAGACCTCTGAGGAGACTCTCCCCTCTGTGTCAAAGAATGGTTCATCTGGCTTTGGCATGGGCCCTGCAGGCTCTGCTGTTTCTGGTACTGGGACTGCATGTGGAGCAGCCACAACCAGCAGCAGCGCTACTGCCACCAGTCCCTCCACCTCTGGCTCAGGCCAAAAAGAGGGCAAACGGTTAGAGGTTGCAGGTCTGGGCCACCTGGTGGTGACCACAAGGGCGGGGTTCATTATGATACTGGACCTGTCCACGTTGGAGGTTCTGGCCAAGGTGGAGCCGCCTAAAAAGGAGGGATCAGCAGATGAGATGGACCCGTTTGTCTCAGTAACCTATTGCTCTGGGACTGACCGCCTTTGTGCCTGTACCAAAGGTGAGTGTGTCTTTAAATCCGTCAGTGCTGCAGTGCTTTAACTGTAATAAAGGTTCCAGTAATTCTTTTAAATTATGTTGTTATTTTTGACAATCAAGGTAAATCATTAATGCACAGTTTCTAAACTCAGTTCCTAAAATTGTTAGGACAGGAGCATAATTACCAATGTATTCCTTTAACAACGCTGTGTAAGCATCCGGGGACTGAAGATGCTAATTGCTAAGTAAGGATAATTTACAGAAGTTCGTTTGACCGCTACAGTAGACAGTGATTTGCCCCCTTCAGCTTGTTCCTATCTGACCTTTCTTCTGGTTGACCTTCCTCGCAATTTAGTAAGACGCTGGCTGTTTATATGTTGAAAACATGAACAACTTTACAGCTCTGTAAATGTTATACTCCGGTGGTTTCCAAATGGTGTGCCTTGAGTCTTTGTGTGCTGTGAGAATTCATACTGCCATGTTTTTGCTACAACTGTCCAGCAACTAGCGACACAGTCACACATGTTTGAGAGGTTATTTTTAGGTATGAATGATCGGCCTCAAGATTTTGGTAGAGAAAATGTGAAATGTGTACTGTATGCTTTAATTTGGTACAAATGTGATGCACATTGTCCTAATTCTGTTCAGAACTCACAGGTGTTTGAAATATGTCAAGGTATGAATGAATAAAGGTAAGTTTAAGAGTTAACGTGAATGAATGTATAATTTTAACTATGTTTTTGCTCTCCTTTAAAGGCGGAGAACTTCATTTCCTTCAAATTGGAGGTGTGTGCGACGATATAGATGATGGAGACATGTTTATTGATGGCCCCCTTTCTAAAGGGGCTGAACTGCTGCTTGAGGGGGGCAAGCCCTCCTCCAACCCCTCTAGTCCTGGGATCACAGGTAGAGCTGACTCAGGAAACCCTCAGTCATTAGTTCTGGGACATATTGAAGATGTTTTATATTTTAGTGATCAGGATATTTCCTTCTCTGTGATGTTGGTTATCTGATGTCTTTCACCTTGTCCTGGTTTGTGTAGGAGTGGACCTCCTAGTGGATCAGCCGCTGACCACAGAGAGCCTAATGTCACTGGTGGAGCTGACACGGTTCGAGACACTGACCCCCCGCTTCTCAGCCACAGTGCCGCCATGCTGGGTTGAGGTGCAGCAAGAACAGCAGCAGCGACGGCACCCACAGCACCTTCACCAGCAGCACCATGGAGATGCAGCCCAACACACACGCACGTGGAAGCTTCAGAGTGATAGGTAGCATTATCGCTTTGTTACTTCACTGGAACTTAGAGGCCAGAAATGGCTTGTAGTAGTTGTGCAGAAACAGGGCTTTAATGTGAGATAGTCCAGGTAATATTCACTTGGCATGTTTAGGTTTTTCAGTTTTCTGATCTTCTACATATAGATTTTATTCTATCAAACTGGACAGATTTGTCAAAATAACTCAATATAGGACTGCTATTGCCTTCAAGAACTATGGACACATCTTGTAATCTTTCTTTAATCATAGTTCTAGATAGTTCCATGTTGTTCGCCCCCTTGGATCAGTTCCTTTAAAGCCAACATTTGAAAGCCTGAGTAGTGATGCAAAGACTCCTTCTGCTCTGACTTCTGCACGGTGCTGTGGTGAATTGTCTAAACAGTCTGTGACCTCTGATCCATCTGCAGCTCCAGCTGGGATGAGCACGTGTTTGAGCTGGTGCTACCCAAGGCCTGCATGGTGGGCCACGTGGACTTCAAGTTTGTCCTGAATGCCAACATCGTCAACATTCCTCAGATCCAGGTCACTCTGCTGAAGAACAAAGCACCCGGGCTGGGGAAAGTCAGCGGTAAAGCCAGGCTTTGACATTTATTTCCATTGAAGCTTTAACTTTCTGTTCTCTCTATTTATGCTGAATGGCGTTTTCTGTGACTCTTAGATATCAGTCTAAAGGATCTAAGACTTTCTAAAAATGGAGACTGTATCTCTAAGTTTTGCTTGTCATGTATTTAACAGAGACTGCAGTGGACAGACAGATCTCATTCCCCCTCTCCAGCGTTCTTCATGCCAATGGAGAGAGGAACGGCCAGCCTCTGCTGCATGACTTCTCAGAGGACATCCAGTTTATGGACATCGAGGACACATCAGGTAAAGACTGCTGACAGTTTAAGATTAGTTTTGGACCAAAAAGCTCACCAAGTTTTGATCATTTCATTTGTCCTGCTAACAGCTGGTGTTCACCTAAAGCACTAGTGAAAATACTCCTGAATCCTAGTCTAACCCCCCAGAAACTTCCCAGTATAACTCTCCTGTGTGAGCTGTGTGTCTGCATCCGTACACATTTAATTCGACAGGCTACATTTGTGGATAATGCTTCAGTTGACACTGACAGTTTCACCTTTTTTTCTGAGTTTTGTATTTTAACACTACAAACAAAACAAAAAAACCCCACCCCAAAACGGCAGCAAGCATCACATATAGACATTTTACATGAATGGCATCAAAATAAAGTGTTTCAAAAGGTGTGAGATTGCACATGCAGGATAGCTAAATACAAGAATGCTGTGCACCAGAACAACTAAAGCAACACAGACAGAGTCAGCTGGCAACAAAAATACATAGTTTGAAACTAAAAACTGCCCTTAGATGTTTTGAAGGAATGTTTCTAAGGGCTTCCATAATCTCCAGAATTTATCGGATTTGTGGTTGAGGTCATGAGTCAGTTACCCAAAAGGGAAAAGGGCAGCAATTTGAAATCCACATATTAGCTGTTGGGACCTGTGGAGCAGACCAACTGCCAGAAACAAGAGAACTGTTAACAGAGATTTGACGTTTATGTTAAAAAGATTGTTAGGCATATAATTCAACAAAAGTTTAATCTCTTTTAATACAGCAGTCTGGAAGCAAACAATAGAAACTCAGTGTAGAAGCTCTTAATCTACTAGCAGTTGTAGGTATTCCAGTGTCCTCTCCAGGTTAATGTTGAATTGGAAATGTTCATTGGTACAGTAGAAAGTACTAAAAAACCCTCTTTTTGGCTAAGGGAACCTAATCTGACATCTGGCTGTAGATGAAAACTAGCCTTTTGGCTACGTCTGGCATTTTTACAGAAATGTTGATCGATATGCATCTTCACTGTAATACAGGAAGTTAATAAATCTAGTAAGGCAACGTTTAAGAAGTTCGTACGCACAGTTAAGCAAGTTACTTTCATAGCTGGACTGGATTATGGACTTCTGGCCTTGTCCTAGTATACTGGGTGAGAATCAATTTATCAGCACAAGTATGACTCCTGAACAATAGGTGGCAGTATGCCTCCTTTTAGCTTACTGTTGGGTCTAGTTCTGCTTCATTTTGCTAGGAATTTCGCAAACAGCTTACCAGTTGTAAATCAAATGGTGAAAACAGAAATAATTATACAGCTTTGTACATATGGTACGTACTCTATGCTTAGTAGTGGTGTGAATTTGATGCATGTATCCCCCTTGTGATGTCCAGGTAAGGTAGTGTGACCTCTGCTTTGTTTAGCATTATGCTGTTTGACTTTGGGGTCAAAGCCCTGCACAGTCAGACGCTGTGGAGCATGTACAGAATGCCTGGTCCTCTGTGGGCATGATTTAAGTCTGTACATGCAAGGTTAAATCAGTGTACAACCTCATTATCCAGCTGTGTGTGTGTCACCTGGAGAAATTATAGGCTTTTTGTGGGTAACCGCTGAGGTCAGTCCTATAGACGGCTCTGTCTGTGTCTGTCTGACTGACTGAGTGAGTGACTAAATAAACGCCATCGGTAATGGCTGCCTCCACTGGTAGAAATACCTCAGATTTAGCTTTAGCGTCCTTTTACTTGGACTGGGCCACATTTCTGAAGAAATAAAGGAGAAAAACTACCCTAAAGGCTTTTCATGCTGTGAAAGATGTTTTCACTCTTCTGCCTACCTGCTTCAGCATGAGTGTGTGATGGGGGGCAAGGGTTTCTTGTCGTCTGAATCGGAGCATGTGAGTGGAGCGGAGTGGGAGCAAGCGGGGAGTGTGAGCGGATGGATTTTGGCCAGAGCGCGGAGCGTTTTTTTTTTTAAAAAGCTGCACCGGCACCTTATCTTGCGCTCCATCCCGCTCCAATTTCGCTCCGGCAGCTCACACCATGCGTCTAAAGCATGTCTCACCCAGAATGCATCTGCAAGAATTTGTATCCGTGAAGCATCCCGTGTTGGTTTCACTGCTCCTGCAGAGAGACAGCGACATCCAACACGTCAGGCTGGGCTTTCCGCCGGAATAATCCGAGAGACTTGAGATGCCTGCACAGTGTTTATATACTAATATTACCATCGTCATTTTTTAACAACATCAGTATTTCCCAGTGTCTGAAACCGAGAAGATGGTAATGGTAATGCGCTTCCGTGTTTTTGTTGAGTGAGCGGTGAGTGATTGGAGTGGAGCGGGTAGAAATTTGAGTGGAAGATAGAGTGATAATGAGCGGAGCGGCGTGAATCCCTTCTGAGCGGACGAGCGGGCGCAAGGAACAGCTCTGTGAGCGAGGAGCGGGAAATCTCATCGCTCCACTTCGCTCACATGCTCTGGTCTGAATGCTTGTATACGATGGCTGCTAGTGGAGTGATTAGCTTGGACTTAGCCACAGCTGCTTTCCCGGTGTGTTTGGGTGAGGGTCTGCAATCATTATGGTGGGCTTGTCCAGCAAATCCAGGCCTTGCTGCCGAGCTAGCTGTAAGCTCGGATGTCACTGTAGTTTAATCAGAACTGGACCACATTTCTTGTTAAAACTAGAGCAGAGAGCCACAACACACAATTCAGTCAGGCATTTCAACAGGCATCCCAAAGTTGCGGTCAGCCACATGCTAGGTTTTAGTCTAGTCTTGTTTAGAAATAGTTCTTGTGTTATTCTTTTGGTGCTAACAAAAGACTTGTTGCTGCCACTTTCATGCCTCTGATTGATTAAGGTGATCATTTTTTGCTTGCGTCTGCCTAATGCCTTAAATCTTGGGAAACTGTATACCACAGAGCACTGAGGTTTAAACTTAAGTCCTTAACTCATCATAGTCTTCTGTTTGTTTCAGTTGGTTGGCCTTCATGTGCAGCTCGTAGACAAAATCCTGGGCATATTCTCATTTATATGGCTAGACTCAACGTGTTTTCATCATACTTGTGTGATTTTACTCATGTCAAAATTCCCTAAAGCTACAATCAGTCACAAGACTTACTTTTGCCATCTGCCCCCAGAGTTTGTCTTTCAGTGGGTAAAAGGAATTTCAGGTACGCTCCTCCTGCAACCTGAAATCTGCTACTGAGAAATTTATGTCGAAGAAAAGTTGGTCTCTTTAAATCTTTTTAGAAGTAGATCAACATTGTTGGAGGAAGTTGCATCAGGCTGTAGTTTTTAATTGATGACTTCAGGCTCTGTAACTAATGATTTGGTCATTCTGTGTTTGTACTAGTTTTTTTGTTTAATGTTTCATGTCTTTGAAAAAGTGTTTTTAAAATGATTTATTTAGGGTTTTTCGGAGAAACACTAAACTACGTCTATTCTCCACATAACTTTAAAATATGGGGTCATCTGTTTGCTGTAGGCTCCATGCTCTGTCCATTTCTAGAGGACCACAAGGAGGACATCCTGTGCGGTCCAGTGTGGCTGGCCAGTGGGCTGGACCTCTCTGGTCATGCAGGCATGCTCAGCCTCACCAGTCCCAAGCTGGTCAAAGGTAATTGCACACCTACTATTCAGGTCCCTGTCAGTGAGGTTGTTAGTATGTGTCTTACCGGTGCTGTTCTTTCCTCTGCTGCAGGCATGGCAGGAGGGAAGTATCGCTCCTTCCTGGTTCACATTAAAGCAGTGAGTGACCGCAGCATGGAGGAGAGCCCCCGACCTGTGTTAAGAATGCCGAGTGCCAAACCCCAGGGCACCAAAGCCCACTCCCTGTCTACACTGCTGCAGCGAGCACAGGCCTCCAAGGTACAGCTTCTTAAAATTAGTAATGATGTATACCAGAAAGTTACACAGTCGCATCCATTTCTGAGTTCATCTTTAATCTGTAGAGTTGATTTGAATGAGTAAGAGTGTGTTCTTTTGAAGGAGAAGGTCTCTGCAGTGAAGACTGAGAGCTCAGTGCCCTCAAAGAAAGTTGAAAACTTGCGAGGATGCGACCTCCTGCAGGAAGTTTCCGTCACAATCAGAAGGTTCAAGAAGACATCAATACCCAAAGAAAGGTCTGATAACCCTTCTTTTCTCACCTCTGTCACTGCTGTCAACACTTGATAATAAACAGTCAGAGAACATGTGTGCTCATGAAACAGATGGAAATTTATGTTTCAGTGTTTTTGTGGTGAAGACATTCAGCCAGATGAGTGTTGCTCTGGGCCTCTCTTTGCCCCAACTTCTTGCCAAATTAAAATATAACCTGATTGTGTTTTTAAACGTGATATTGTTCTTTTAAGGGTCCAACGCTGTGCTATGCTGCAGTTTCTGGACTTCCATGAGAAGCTGTTGGACGCGCTGTGTCGGCGGACAGAGGGCAGTTCAGCTACTGAGCATGCCCAAAGCCTCATCTTAGACATCTTATGCTGGCTGGCTGGGGTTTTCTCTAACGGTCCATGCAGGTAAAACAAGTTATCTGCACAGAGCACAGATAATCATGTTGTCAATCTTGGAGGCTTTCATGGCCAATTTGACAGCTTTACAGAGACAGCTAATACATCATTACTTTTTTCCTTTAGTTTGAGAGAAGGAAAGGAGGGCCTGCTCGCAAAAACCCGGACGCGACTAACAGATATTGTGCGGATGTGTTTTTTTGAGGCTGGCCGGAGCATAGCTCACAAGTGTGCTCGCTTTCTTGCACTTTGTATAAGGTAAGAATGCCCAAACCAAGGGTGTGTCGTATTCTAAACGTGAAACCTTCTAGATTCTCTGTTTTTGCTCAATTCATTGTGTAGGTTCAGAAGGGAACCTCCCAGAGCTCTGCATCTTGAGTGCTCTCACAATTTGATTCGATATCATGATGCACCACAATACATCCAGTGCATCGTCCATTTTCTATGTAACTCAACTACAGGTGGCAAGTTTTTTTCAATGAAAGCAAGCATTCTGATAAACAGACTCCTGTTTGAATGTGTAGATAGTAACAGTTGTGACAGGGGTATTGTATGAATCTGTTTTTGTGTGTAGAGGCAGCATAAATGAGTATTAACTGCCCCTAAATACCATTCTATCCAAAAAAAGCCCCAGAGAAATCAGAGTTACAGCTCTGAACAGACATAGACAGATCAAAATGACTACACCTCTAGTTTGTAGATGGTTAAGGTAATATCGTAGAAAATACTTCATGATGATTTGCTGTTGTTTTGGGGAATTTTATGTTGACATAGTTTATGACTAACCTGCTCTGCTTGTTGTAGCAATGGGAAAGGGGACCCCAGTCAACAGGGTTTTGGCATGAGTCTGCTGAAGGCTCTGTTGGATAATATGCCTTACTTGCCTGCAGCAGCAACAGGTGGTAAGTGACTGAAAAGAGCTAAACCTTTCTGTTCTTTTTACTTCACTGTGTTAACTCGTTATTCACCTCTCTTTCTGCTTTCAGGCTCGGTGTTCTGGTACTTCGTGTTGCTGAACTATGTGAAGGAAGAGGACCTGGCGGGCTGCAGCACTGCCTGTGCCTCCCTACTCACCGCCATCTCTCGACAGCTGCAGGACCGCCTCACGCCGCTGGAGGCACTTCTGCAGACCCGGTATGATTCCAGCTTTTCAGTTCAAGAACAGATTACTAATATGAAAACGTTTTAATTTTTGTGGTTAAAATACACTTAGCAGATGTCAGCGGTGCCAGCTAGAGCTGAGGCAGTGCCCAGCATAATCAGCTGGGCACTGGGTCTCTGTCTCAGTCTCTACTTTTACAACTACAACATTTACAACTTTTACACTACTACAGAGTCAGACTAACACGTCTAGACAATGCAGTAGGAGATTGATTTACTTGTCATTTACACCTTAGCTTGACCAAAACTGGACTGAGCATTCTGCATATGCTTCATCGTCTCTGCAAAGGGCTTTGACCTGGAAGCCAAATGGCATAAATGCAAACCATAGCATTAGTCATGTTGTTGATGCATCATTTTTTTTTACCAGAAATAAAGTGTAGAGCTGTAAAATTGTTCATGTTTTTGCTGTTCAGCTCACAAGCAGCTGTTTGCAGACTTGTTAGCAAGGTCACCTGGATGGAGGTCTGATAGTAACTTACCTGAAACGGGCACATCACCCCTCTCTGTAGTGGAGACAGACATGCCTCCATCAGTGATTCACTTCTTGTGTTCTGGGACAAAGACAGTAGTCCTGTTAAATATCCTAATTCAGCTGCACTGAGTGAAGCTCTCTCACCTTCTGTCCTCCCTCCCACAGGTACGGCCTTTACAGCTCTCCATTTGACCCCGTGCTCTTTGACCTGGAGGTCAGCGGTTCCTCCTGTAAGAATGCATTCAACAGCAGCATTGGAGTCCAGTCAGATGAGATCGACCTCTCTGACATTCTCTCAGGTAATAAGCTGAGGGCTTATTCATGCACAGTTTTAGTTTTATTGAGTACACCAGTTTAAAAATGGAACGATTTTGGTCTCTGTTTTTAGAAATAGACTGCCTTTGCTCATCTGTTTTGCTTCTGTTTTTGTCTTGCTGTGTGACCTGCAGGGAATGGAAAAGTAAGCAGCTGTGCAGCAGCAGAGGGCAGCTTTACAGCTTTAACAGGACTCCTGGAGGTGGAGCCTTTGCACTTTACTTGTATCTCCACCAGTGATGGTACACGGGTGGAACGTGATGATGCCAGCATGTTCACTGGTAAACATTTCATCTTTTAAATATTTGATTGTTTTTGACTCCCAAAGGTGACATTGCCTTAACTTCTCCTCTCTAACCCCAGTGAGTACATTCGGCGTGACGCCGACTGTGGGTGGCCTGTCAACAGGGACTGTGGGTGAAGCTTCCACAGCTCTCAGCTCTGCTGCCCAGGTGGCGCTCCAATCACTCTCCCACGCTATGGTGTCTGCAGAGCAGCAGCTGCAGGTCCTGCAAGAGAAGCAGCAGCAACTACTGAAGCTGCAGCAGCAGGTCAGAGCTCACACGCAAACCCACACTTTCAGTTTCCCTCACTCATAGAGTAGCGTTAGCTGTTAGATCACTTAGATTCCTTTAAAGTTGTAATGAACTGCACGACATGTTAAGTTTTCAATTCAAGTTATCTGTTATTCAGTTACTTTTTTAAAGCATTTGTAGAACTAGTTGCCTTCCTTTGGATGCTGCGTTTCTCTGTAGTAAAATCTTTGTCTGTAAACAGAAGGCCAAGCTGGAGGCCAAACTGCATCAGACCACCTCTGTTGCCGCCGCTGCCTCAGGCGTGGGGCCCATCCACAACTCTGTGCCTTCCAACCCCTCCTCTGCTCCGGGCTTCTTCATACACCCTTCTGACGTTATCCCACCAACACCTAAAACCACACCCCTATTCATGACCCCTCCTCTCACGCCACCCAACGAAGCGGTATCAGCAGCCTTCAGTGCTGAGCTGGCTCACCTGTTCCCCGGCTCCATGATGGACCCCGGGCCTGTCAACCTTGCAGCACACAAGAACACCCAGAAGGCCAAACCGGTTAGTAGCCCACAGCCAGAATCTGAGGTTGATCTGAGGTTGTGGGTGCTGCTAGGGCAATAAATGCTGCGTATGGATGCACTAACTGCAGTCAGAAAGCTCTTTGAATTAAGGTTTGTGAATGAATTAGAAACAGTCGAGGTAGCTCTCCTAACAATAGTGATATCTACTAAATACTAAATCTTACATCGGTTACAGAACGCTTATTTTGTTGTGACATTGGGTCTGTATAACAAAAAAGGTAAAGGTTTGTAAAAACGTTATTATAATACCATCCATATCAGGAATTAGATGCAATTCATTCAGTTACAGTAACTACAGTAACCATCGTTGGTTGTACACTTTTTTTCACTGAAATAAGAAATGTGTGATAAGGAGGCCATTGTGATGGAAAGTGTAATTTTTATTCTTGTTTGTTTTTGCTTCAGAGCCCCATGGGTAGCGGTCTGGCCTTGGCTATTTCCCAGGCATCTCACTTCTTGCAGCCTCCTCCACACCAGTCCATCATCATAGAGAGGATGCACTCTGGTACATCATTGAGCTTTATTTCATTTATACTTCTTAACTGGTGCAAGAATGGGAGTTACAATAATACACTTTGCTTAAACTTGGATTAAAGATTTTTATATTTATTAACAAGCTGCCATCAAGGAAAATTGCAGTTTGACAATTTCAACTTTAATGATCTTAAGGACATCAGATAGAACTTACTGACCTGAATTGTTTTCTTTATGCACTGTTTCAGGAGCTCGACGCTTCGTCACGCTGGACTTCGGTCGTCCCGTGCTCCTGACCGACGCTCTCATCCCAACATGCAGTGATCTGGCCTCGCTGTCCATCGACATCTGGACGCTGGGGGAGGAAGTGGATGGCCGCAGGCTGGTGGTGGCCACGGACATCAGCACCCACTCCCTCATTCTTCACGACCTGCTGCCACCACCTGTGTGCAGGTTCATGAAGGTTGGTTCTTTGTTTTTATTTGGTTTGATGTGGGGCTGCTCAGCACAATTTGAGCAACCACAAATAAACACATTGCAAGGTCTGAATTTATTGCCCTAAGTGAGAAAAAAACATTGAATGCCAAAAACTGTGCTTTCTCACTCAGAATATGAAGATTTTTACATATACACCATTCTCATTAGTCAGAATAAACTCAAATTTGCTTTCAGCTGTCTTTAGAGTAAGGGTTACAAATTAAGCAGTTAAAAACACTTTTTGACTCTTAATTTTGGAGTAATCACAAACGGTTTGCAAATAGCTATAGCGACAGCTCATATGGATTCATTTATACTAGATTATCACATGTTTTTATCACAATGTTGAAAAATAGTTTTGCATCTCCTTTTTCCTCATGTCTAACATTAAATAGACTTCATGCCCAGTAGAGCTGAGTATTTCCCCAGCCTCATGATACAGTATGTATCGCTATACATGTTGGTTTTGGGCAATAAACATGACGTAATCAACATCTTCTAGTGGAGCAGCTGTTCTTTATTGTGGAGGATAACAGAAGAGGTTAGGTTACGGTTTAACTCACTTTAAAACAGTTAAGTTCAGATCCTTAAAGATCCAAATATATTAGAATAGTCCATGTGCTGCTAACTGCTAATAGGGCTAGAGTTGTGTGTGGGAGAAGACTGGGGTTTCCGTAGTATTTACTTTCTTACAGCTTGCATGGCTCGTGTCCAACTCTTGACTTTCTGCTGTTTGAGGAAATGTGAAATAATCCAGTATCTTCACTTTTAGCCTGCAGTAGATAAACACTTTCCTGACACTCCGGTTTGAGTGATTTGTTTTGAAGGAGTGAGCAATGAGATGTGTGCTGCGGCTGCGTTGTGCAGTTTTACCACTGCTGCCATCTACTGGCTTTTTTTTGTCAGTCGCACCATAGGGTTTTTACCTCCGCCAAGGTTATGTGATAGGCAGGGTTAGTTTGTTGGTTAGTTTTTAGTTAGTTAGTTTGTTTGTTAGATGAAATTTTCAGGAAATGTCAGAAATGGCATAAGGAAGAACTGATTATGTTTTGGGAGTGATCCGGCTCACCGTCTGGATCCAGGAATTTTTTGAAAGGTTCTGTATTATTGGGAGATAGGGCTAATTAATGGCGGAGGTCTGCGCTCTACGATTGCTTTTCTAGTTTAAGACTGCTGTCACAGCATGCTTGGCCATAAAAACATTCTGTAAAATCTGTATCAATCTGTCTATCAGCAAGGTGTGCATGACGATAAATCGCCATATCTATTTTTTGAGCCCAGATCAATTTTCTACATCTGAACATTTAAAAAATCACTCTGTACTTGGAGTAACTTTTTGCATTTTTCATATTGTATTATTGCAGAGAGAAAAGTGATCACAGTGCTGCTTTTTTTCCAGTTGTTCAGCTCTGCTTTGAATGATTGCGGGATACTCAGATGTATTTCAGGGTGTTGTTCCTTTTTATATGTTCCACAATAGTGTCACCTCCTGTTTAATATCCTTCTTTTTTCAGATCACTGTGATTGGTCGCTATGGCAGCACTAATGCTCGGGCAAAGATCCCGCTGGGCTTCTACTATGGCCACACTTACATCCTTCCATGGGAGAGTGAGCTGAAGTTGATGCATGATCCTCTGCGGGGAGAGAGTGATGCAGCGAGTCAACCAGATGTGGATCAGCACCTGACCATGATGGTGGCGCTGCAGGAAGACATCCAGTGCAGGTAAGACTCAAAGATGATAAACTCTGGTGTGTTGACATACAAACTCATTCTCAGTTAGTGGAGTTGATCGACCCCCCCCCCCCAAAATCAGTTAAGTACTTCAAGTTTATTTTCTTTATCTTTTAAAGAATATTTATGGGGCTTATTATTTGATAGGACAGCCTAAGAGAGACAGGACAGGGGAGGACATACATCAAACATGCGCCGATCTGGAATTGATCCAGCACCCAGTGCGTCGAAGACTTCAGCCTGTGTATATGAGTGCCTACTCTACCAAAGACTCCCATGTCAAAACTGATTGACATCCCCCTTAATTTAGTTTTTAAAATAATAGACTTAGCAAGGTTCCAGTCAGAGATGGGAATTAACAGTTCTTTCAGTGCTCAGTTCCTTATGAACCAGTATATAATATATATATATATATATAAAAATGCTTGACACCGTGGCTCGCTATGGTTACTGTGCAGCTCACCTCTAATTCAGGTCCCTGTTCTGAATAAAATCATGTGATTGAAAAGTAACCAAAGGTTCTTGCATGTGCATTAGTGTTTAAATATAAAGGAAACATCAGCATGGAGTGTGATAGGAGGAATGAGGAAGTCCAAACTGTTAATTCTTCTACTGTAAAAAAGCACAGCACTTTAGTTTTCACCCTTCCAAACAGAAGTCCATGCTATTAACTGGAGATAAACTGAAATTCACAGAGATTCACTCAATAGCCAACAGTACAATATGACTCCATGGAGAGGTTTATTCATCAGAACGTAGTAATAGACACTTTAACGCCTCATTATCAGTCAAACTTTATTTGTTTAGCACTTTCATAGAAAACACTGCAGCACAAAGGGCTTTACAAGCAGACACTAAAATGAAAGGGAATATGACCTTACCCCACCCTTTACCCACCTCCCACCCCACAATCCATGCACAATGTTGGCAAAATACAGCACTCTGTGTGACTGTAGCAGTCTTAGCTCATAGGAGAAGAAAACAGCAAGTCTGGATTGGGTTATGGATGACAATAATGGATGTATCAGGAGGAGGACAATGTGGACTGGCTTCAAACAGAACTTAAGGTATGCATGTGATAACGTAAATGAATTTGGATTGACGTTTCAGTCGGGTCAAAATCTGTCTGCAGTACTGACCTAAGGTTACTGTTAAAATTGTTCACGATAAAATCACACGAAGAAGGTAAAATATCCCTACTATCAGGACTCCTCTCTGCTGCTCCCTCCTCACACGGCCTCTCCACTCTCATAGCTAGGGGTGGCATGGTATTTGCATTACCAGTGCTAATGCATTTCAAAGATTGAGGGTACGCAGGGTTTTAGAACAGCTGATCAAAGCTCCTACAGGTTACTACATCCCCTCTAGGTTTATGCAAGCTGTTCTGCAGTCCTCAACTGACAAATGCGAGTCATGATGTTGCACAAGTAACGCACACTTGTCGCCAGTGTTTCCCTCCTCTCAGGGTCTTCGTTTGACCTTTAATGTGTTTCTTACTTGTAGTCACTGCACACCTCATAAATCATAATGAAACGCTGATTTAAAACACGCTTATTTTCATTTTCATGTTGTATTTATAGATATTAGGCTATTTATTTCTGTGTTGCTTTCTTATTTTGCATCTTTTTTCCCTGGTTTTCCTCTTGATCATGTGTCCCTCTCTCATGTTTGATACACCACAGGCTGTATAACAATCACAGGTAGTTCTAAATAACAATAGATGGACCAAACTGTAACACTGTCAGTTAGAGTAATAAATGAGGGAAAGCTGGAGTACTTTTAAATTCACATATTTATACTTTACTCCCCTGATGAACCAAATCCTTACAGAACAGTGACCCAAAAACTGAGGTACAAATGGATCCGGGACCTCTGTGACCCGTTACACCCGTGCTCACAGCTGCTGTTAGCCGTGATGGTTACTTTTACTCCGGCTTGACTGAAGCCATCAATCAGCAGGGACCGTCTCCTTCCCCAGTACCTATTGGGAGCATATCTCTAGTCACTGTTTTCATGATTAGCTGGCTAATCTTCTCCGCTCAACAAGGTGTGCTAATCAGAGCTTAGAGGGCAAACCAAAGCTGTGATGAGAGACTGCCTGCCATCTGTCTCCTCTGGTTTCTCTGTTCTTAAAGCTCAAGTGACTTAGAATTGAACTAGTATTTCTATGATACACATGCAATCATTATCTTCTGTCAGAGGACCTCCAGACATCCCCTGTCCTGCTCATGGCTGATGTTGTACATGTATAACAGACTGCTTTGTTTCTGAGTAATGTGTCCTTTGAGAACAACTGCTGTGGTCCTAAAGCAGTTACTGCTGTCATCTGGATTGCTCTGCAAATAAAGCCAAAGATGTGGCTGGAGAAGTACCTCTGTGTTGGGTTTTGTTTTCTTGCTTCTTGTCAGTTGATCACCAAATATATGAAGTTAGATAAACCCACAAAGTTTGGATAAAAACACAAAAAAAGACAAACTACTGGAGCCCTGAACATGTGCATCGTGTTTAAGTACTGACTCGTTCAGGTATGTATTGATTCATGTTTGTTTATATGATATTTATGTGACAGCACACATGTTCCTCTGTTCCTGATTACCAGGTATAATCTGGCTTGTCATCGACTGGAGACCCTTTTGCAAAACATCGACCTCCCGCCCCTCAACAGCGCCAACAATGCTCAGTACTTCTTAAGAAAGCCAGACAAAGTGGTGGAGGAGGACCAGCGGGTTTTCTCAGCCTATCAGGACTGCATTCAGCTTCAGTTGCAGCTCAACCTTGCTCACCATGCAGTCCAGAGGCTGCGTGTGTCACTGGGTGCCAGCCGCAAGTCTCTTCCTACCCCTGGGGCTGCAGAGACTCAGGAGCTAGTCCACAACTCATCCACTGAGCAGCTGAGGACCATCATCCGCTACCTTCTGGACACACTGCTGGGCCTGTTGCACTCCAACAATGGTGAGCAGAGGATCATCATTGCATCACTTACTGCCTGAACTTTTCCAATGACTGCAGCCAGATAACAGTGAATCACTCATAATTCTTTGACTTTTGTGTGTAAACATATCTAGGCTACTCGGTGCCTTCAGTGTTGCAGAGTACCTTCCATGCTCAGGCCTGTGAGGAACTCTTCAAACACCTTTGCATCAGTGGTACGCCTAAGATCCGTCTTCATGCTGGCCTGCTGTTGGTGCAGCTCTGTGGAGGCGAGCGCTGGTGGGGCCAGTTCCTCTCTAACGTACTGCAGGAGCTCTACAACTCAGAGCAGCTACTCATCTTCCCTCAGGACAGGTAGAGGCAGTTAGGTTATTTACAGAATGCTTTGTTTTCCACTGCTTTTAGATACACTCATGAATATGCAGACAGTAGAGGTTCTTGAATTCATGTTTTAGATGTAGAGGAATTGGCTCCTGCTTTATTTTCATGGGGGTGAATTTGACTTGGAGGGTAAAATAGACTTTGAAATTTTTTATCTGATCATTAAAACAGACAAAATAATGCTGATGCTTCAGTGTGACTTACAATTTCCAAGTAGCAGTGTGCACGTGCTGTGATAGTAACTGAGTAATTTCCATCTTTTTCCATCCAGGGTCTTCATGCTCCTGTCGTGCATCGGCCAAAGATCATTGAGTAACAGTGGAGTGTTGGAGGGCCTCCTGAACCTCTTAGACAGCCTGCTTTCTCCACTGCAGCAGCCTCAAGCAGCTGCACAGCGCAGGACCGAAGGTAACACAGCAACTGCTGTGGAAGAGTTGCAAATACAAAGCAGAGCTTTTCAAGTGTCCCATAGAAACATCTGTTATGTATGTCTATGCTTTGTTGATAAGTTGAGATTTTATATTGGAAATATGTTGTTTTGTTTGTTTGTTTGAATTAAATCAATGCATAAAATAAAATGTATACTTAAAAACAATGTGTTTGTAATATTAAACAAAGCACAAATTACAGAAGTGTAAGTTTGTCAGATGTTGTATTGAGTTCAGTTTGTAGCAGATTAAGTCGAAAGACTTTGTGCATGTTTTTGTGTGTTTTCCAGGTGTCTTGGATATCCCCATGATCAGCTGGGTAGTCATGCTGGTTTCCAGGCTGTTGGACTATGTGGCCAGCATAGAAGATGAGGCATCAAATGGGAAGAAGAACCTAGCAGGGAAAGAGCGTGAGAGAAGTTTGACAGGTATATAAACTGTATTATGATTTCATTTATATCTCAGAACGTATGGATGATGACAGAATCTTCTGCCCCTGAACATTTCATCAAAGTATTTTACAAGACCCTGGTAGAAGTACCAGGGTCTAAATGATGACCCCCTTTAGAAGTACCAAGGTCTAAATGATGACCCCCTTTAGAAGTACCAAGGTCTAAATGATGACCCCCTTTAGAAGTACCAAGGTCTAAATGGTGACCCCCTTTAGAAGTACCAGGGTCTAAATGATGACCCCCTTTAGAACTACCAGGATCTAAATGATGACCCCCTTCAGAACTACAAGGATCTAAATGATGACCCCCTTTAGATCTACCAGGATCTAAATGATGACCCCCTTTAGAAGTACCAAGGTCTAAATGATGACCCCCTTTAGAAGTACCAGGGTCTAAATGATGACCCCCTTTAGAAGTACCAAGGTCTAAATGACCCCCTTTAGAAGTACCAAGGTCTAAATGATGACCCCCTTTAGAAGTACCAAGGTCTAAATGATGACCCCCTTTAGAAGTACCAAGGTCTAAATGATGACCCTCTTTAGAAGTACCAGGGTCTAAATGATGACCCCCTTTAGAACTACCAGGATCTAAATGATGACCCCCTTTAGAAGTACCAAGGTCTAAATGATGACCCCCTTTAGAAGTACCAAGGTCTAAATGATGACCCCCTTTAGAAGTACCAAGGTCTAAATGATGACCCCCTTTAGAAGTACCAGGGTCTAAATGATGACCCCCTTTAGAACTACCAGGATCTAAATGATGACCCCCTTTAGAAGTACCAAGGTCTAAATGATGACCCCCTTTAGAAGTACCAGGGTCTAAATGATGACCCCCTTTCGAAGTACCAGGATCTAAATGATGACCCCCTTTAGAAGTACCAAGGTCTAAATGGTGACCCCCTTTCGAAGTACCAGGATCTAAATGATGACCCCCTTTCGAAGTACCAGGGTCTAAATGATGACCCCCTTTAGAACTACCAGGATCTAAATGATGACCCCCTTTAGAACTACAAGGATCTAAATGATGACCCCCTTTAGATCTACCAGGATCTAAATGATGACCCCCTTTCAAAGTACCAAGGTCTAAATGATGACCCCCTTTAGAAGTACCAGGATCTAAATGATGACCCCCTTTAGAAGTACCAAGGTCTAAATGATGACCCCCTTTCGAAGTACCAGGATCTAAATGATGACCCCCTTTCGAAGTACCAAGGTCTAAATGATGACTCCCTTTAGAAGTACCAGGATCTAAATGATGACCCCCTTTCGAAGTACCAGGATCTAAATGATGACCCCCTTTAGAAGTACCAAGGTCTAAATGATGACCCCCTTTAGAAGTACCAAGGTCTAAATGATGACCCCCTTTAGAAGTACCAAGGTCTAAATGATGACCCCCTTTAGAAGTACCAAGGTCTAAATGATGACCTCCTTTAGAACTACCAGGATCTAAATGATGACCCCCTTTCGAAGTACCAAGGTCTAAATGATGACCTCCTTTAGAACTACCAGGATGTAAATGATGTTGGACTACTAGTAATTTTGTCCTCATCTGTAAATTAGCAGCTTTATTTCACTGAAGGACTCTTGAGTTTTTAACAGCTTAAATTTTATTCATGATGATCTCCTTGTGTTTCACATACTGGTGAATGAGCATGCTGTGTTCAGGCTTTAGCAGCTAAACTGTCCCTGACAATGTCCTGGAAAATGACCTCTGCTGTTAGTCATTGCTGTGTTTGAGAATGTCTTTGTTTTTTAACTGGTCAGCTGATGATTGTTGTCATTCTGTTCTTCAGGTATTCAGTGGAGCTTCATCAACAACAGTCTTCAGTCTCAGAACTCCAGCAGGTCAGCTAAAGGCAGCAGCAGCCTCGATCGACTCTACTCACGCAAGATCCGTAAGCAGCTTGTCCACCACAAGCAGGTAAATGTGTCTCAACCAAAAATCATCATCCTCTCTGATCAGCACTTCAGACGTGTTCTTGAACCACTCTGATACTGCGGTCTACATGAGAATTTACAGGTCTCTTATTATGTAACTGGTCTTGCTCTTTTGACTCACAGCACATCTTATGATGCTGCAGCATGGATTTTGCTCTTGATGAAACATTTCTGCAGTTCTTATATTTATCATGGCCTTTTTTATTGTAGCAGTTAAATCTATTGAAAGCAAAGCAGAAAGCTTTGGTGGAGCAGATAGAGAAGGAGAAGATCCAGAGTAACAAAGGCTCCTCTTACAAACTCCTGGTGGAACAGGCCAAGCTCAAACAAGCCACATCCAAGGTGAGGCACCCATTATCCACTGTAGATACTCAGAAGCACTGTCACTTGCTTAACAACCAAGAACTCTTTTATAACAGACAAAGGCATTGTATGATTTATACATTATTACCTTTAAGAACTGCCGTAACAGTTGCAAAGGTCTTTGGACATGAAGACAGCATGTATATTTTCAAAGACTGAAATTGGGCTTTGTTTTTCTATGCAGCACTTTAAAGATCTGATCCGTCTGCGACGGACAGCCGAATGGCCCCGCTCTACATTGGACACCGAGGCCACGACAGCCAAAGAAGCCCCAGAAGTAGAACCCCTGCCCTTTACTCTGTCCCATGAACGCTGCATCTCTGTGGTGCAGAAGTTGGCCCTCTTCCTCCTCTCTATGGACTTCACCTGCCACGCTGACCTGCTGCTCTTCGTCTGCAAGGTAGGCATCTAGCATTTACATGGGCTTATTGGAATTAACTTTGTTGGAAACTTTGAGCTCCAAAATCTAATCAGTTCATCCTCTTGCCAGAATGGGCATTTATATATTTTAAATAATAGGTCAAAAACATAAATTTTCTTTAAATTAAATTTGATTTTTTTGTTGTTTAAAAAGAAAAACAAAGAAAAATACAAACAGAAGTTAATGATGAAACTTCACATGAGATAACATGAACATGAAGACTTTACAGGCTTGGTGTGACAGTAGAGGCAACAAACAAAATTATGGACGAGTAAATTAGAAAACGAGGAGTTAAACCCAAACAGCTGTGTTGATAATAGAACACAGCTGTCAATACAAGAAAGTCTCTCCTGAAAGAAATGCTATCTATTTTCCCTTTTCTTGATCATTCGTCCATCTGTGTATTCAAGCTAAGTTATTTTTTTAACACTTAATGAAATTCACTGAATCAATTTATTCATCTACATTTAAATTGTTTTCTTCAATTTCTTAAAAAGGGCTTTTACATGCCACCATTAAAAATCTTCTGAAGTATTTATCTTTCTTTCTCTACTTAAGTCCCTCAAGATCTACCATGTACAACAGTTTAAAAATAAGTAATAAATAATCATTTTAAAATAAGTAATAAATGATAATTACTAATATGTGATAAAAATAATTCTGAAATAAGTAATAAATACTAACTTAAAAATAAGTAATAAATAATCATCTAAAAAGTGATAAATAATAACTTAAAAATAAGTAATAAATAATTATTAAAAGATAATAGATAATAATTTAAAAATAAGTAATAATCATTTAAAAAGTGATAAATAATAACTTAAAAATAAGTAATAAATAATTATTAAAAGATAATAGATAATAATTTAAAAATAAGTAATAAATAATTAAAAACAAGTGATAAAAATGATTCAAAGATAAGTAATAATCATTCAAAAATTAGCACTAAATGATGATTAAGACTCAAGTGAAGTGTGAATTTGTAATCAAATGGCTCATATGGCTCAAAGGCAGTTTTTACCTGATAGTTTTTATGGACACCTTGCCTTTATATGCACTTGTTATATGAAGTAGATGTGTAAGTATTTTCAGTTTGAAATACTTTTGAAGTTTTTTGTAAATACTTCTTGTTGTCTTTTTTCCCCCAGGTTCTTGCCAGGATAGCCAACGCCACAAGACCCACAATCCACCTGTGCGAGGTAGTGTCTGAGCAGCAGCTGGAACGTCTGCTGCTTCTGCTTGTTGGGACCGACTTCAACCGAGGGGACATCTCCTGGGGGGGCGCATGGGCCCAGTACTCTCTAACATGCATGCTACAGGACATCCTGGCAGGTGAGTTTGACTTGTCACTTCTGTTTTTCTTCTTAATCAGTTGGAAAGAAAATTCCTGATCAGCTCAGCTTTGTTTAAGTTTTTATGTCTTTCTTTTAAGTCAGTTTTTGTTTCAGTCTGAATTTCATGTAGCTTCTGTTGCTGAAACCTTTTATTTGTTACCTCACACAAGTTCTTCATTTTTGGGAAAAACCAAAATGAAACTGTAACAGAGTTTAACTTTCCTCCAGGTGAGCTGCTGTCTCCAGGCTCTCTGGATGTCATGGATGAAGTGGCGGTGGGCGAGGAGGCCGGGGCATCCTCCTCCTCAGCAGGGGCCGATTCGGACGACTCCCTGCCCCAGCCGGCCCCCATCCCCCTGGTAGAGAGCATCGATGAGGCCCTGGTACCGGATATCATCGCAGGTACTACTGGGAGCTCCTCAGTTTTTCAAAGTGCGTGGGTAACCCCGTCTGTTCTCCACTCTTCCCACAACACAAAGTCACACTTTTGATCTTCACAATACAAAGTACTAATGTGGTAATTTTCTCATTCCTAGTCAGAGCTGCTGCATGCTTAATGTTTTTCTCCACAGTATGATTTCATGACATGTGTTGTTGTTTTTCTGCTTTTTGGAGAGGGAGTTCAGACATGGAGATTCAGCGCCATTATTAACCAAATGACATTTAAAGTAGCTGTGTCATTGTGGCTTGTACATTTAAATTCTGTTAAGTAAATCCTACTTTGACGATGGATGCCATCATCATGGTGACTTCTCTATTTCAATACATAAACACTGAGTTTGGCCTGAGCTGCGTCTCATGTCTCGACTCCCTCTGGTAAGAGAGTTTAGGCATTTACAGCCTGATCGGCGTTAAAATTGCCCAGTAACGTGCTACAGAAAGAGTTTCTCTGGATTGTTTGTTTCCCTAGTGTGTTTGCTTGGCAATATTAAAGCTGTTTTCATTATCTGAAGGTGCTCCACCTCTGTCATCTTTGGAAAAAGATAAAGACATAGACTTTGACTTGCTACAAGACCTGATGGATGTTGATATTGATCCTTTAGATATTGATTTGGAAAAAGATCCACTTGCTGCCAAAGTGTTCAAGGTAGGTTCATTATGACCTCTCACTCGCCCTTCCCCATTTATTTTACTTGATGTATGCACTTTACTCCTATTCTGAAACACCCTGGAGTGTCTTGTAGTAGAAATGATTCTGAAAGAGGATATTTTCAGGTCCCCATGGTAGTGACTTTTGATGACAGGTTACCATGCCCCAAAGCCTACTCGGCCTGTTTAGTTGATTGATTTAGAGGGGGCACAGTTTGCCAGAAAATTACCTTATTTCACCGTTTATCTGTTCACAAAGATGTCAGCTATTTTCAAGAAGAAGACACCAGCGTTAACATTAAGACCTTATCATAGTGTGACTGTCCGCCCTAGGCCATTATTGTGTTCTCCCTTAATTATCGCAGTTATTTACAAAAGTAAATGCCTCTCAGGGACAGGCATTGGAAATTAGCATTAGCTACTAATGCTGTGGTGTAGTACATGGAAAATTGTTGTTCAGTTCTCTATGTTTACTGCATCTGTCCCTGTCAAATAAACTAATAAAATAAAAAGATAGAATAAAAAAAGCGCTTTTTATAATTATCCATTGATCCAGTGTTCAGGTTCAGGCGATTCAGCCAACACAGCTGCCCCAATCTATGAATCTATCAAACCACTGACAAACAAATATTTGGAGAATAACTTAACTAGTCATTAGAAGCTCTACTCTTCTCTCTTGATTGCAGTATTTCAACTAAAATGTCCCTGTTTTATTGGAAAAGGTCCTTACTATCCAAATCCAGTTAAAGATTTAATCTAAACCCGTTACATCTGTAAAAAAACAAAGGGGTTGCTTTTAATCAACAAATGATGTGAGGTTTTTGGTTCACTCTAGAGGAGCTCAGGAAGTACTTCTCTTAAGTCAAGCATTTCACAATAAAAGCCCTTGAGGCTGGTTATTTAATAAGCTCTTTAAAGCAGTGGTTCTCAACCTTTCAGCCCACGACCCCCAAAGTAAAGGTGCCGGTGACCAGGACCCCCACTGTACCTGGAGGTGGTTTAACACCGTGCACATTCAAGAATAGTTCTGACAAGGCTGTCCATAAGGGGATAAAGGGGGAAGTCTCTGGGACTCAGCCAGACTGGGGACCAATGGAGGTCAGCAAAACTATGGTCCATTGTGAAGTTAATCTGAGAAAACCATATTTGATATTTGACCTGAATAACAACCACTCATATCAAAGAAACAAATATCTTTATTCATTCATTTGTATAGAAAGTAGCCCTCTTAAAATGAAAAAAATGGCTTTTAAGTGCAAAAAAATGGTGGTAATTAGGTGGAATGGGATGAAAATTTGATATAAACTGGCAAACTAGTTCAAATGGGCAAAGAAGGGTTGTAAAAAGTGATTGATAGAGGCTATTTTTGAGTCAACAGAGGCAAAAATATGCAGAAAGTGGTAAGAACTGGTTTAGAAGTGACAAAAACAGGCAGAAAAATGTGATGGAAAGGCTCTAAAATGACAAAAACGGGTTTAAAGTGGCAAGTATGTTCAAAAATTGGCAAAATCTGCGTTAAAAAGTGATGAAAAGGGGTTTGGTAAAATTGGTATAAGGTGGCAGCAGTGTAATTTTAAAAATATTTGTATTTTTTTTAAGGCATCTGAGGACCCCCCCAGTGTCCCGTGACCCCCAAGGTTGAGAACCGCTGCTCTAAAGCATGGCAGGCACTAAGCTTTTGCTCTGAAAATAATAACAGAAATGAAAAAAAATGCAAGTGAAAGATTTTACAAATATATTTTTATATAAAGTCTATGTAGAAAATTGATTCAATAATCCAGCTCTGGTTTTATTTATTAAACATCTGATGTACTGCATCAAAGACAACTAAAACAACTGAAAAATAGATATTTACAAAGATTCTTAGGTCAGTAATATTATTTGAAGTAGTCATTTTCTTTTGTGCTTTCATAAGGTCAAAACTTTTTCTTCCACCCTTGAAGTTCCCTTTCTAGCTTTTTCAAAGAATTCGAGTTTAAAGCACCTGAACATTGGCCTGATTATTCTGTGCAGTCAGGCCTAAACGTGCAAACTGCTGCGAAGGCATGGCTAGTTTTATTCATTCCTTTAGTAGAAAAATATTATTTGATGCTTCCTTAGTTCTGCATTTTGTTCATTTATTTGACATTAATTTTTTAATGTTTATGAATGTGCAGCAGTCCTCCTCTTGTTGTAGAGAAGCAAAAATACTTCAAATAAACAGTTAATATTTTCCTCCCATACTTTCCTTATGTATGTATTTCAAACCTGTCTATTCTGTCAGTTGTGAGCTTTTGTCAGCAGTCATGTTCAGCACTACCTTAAAGTGCACACGCTGCCTTACAGTAATGTTGCTGTGCAGGGTTGAACAATTTCCAAGCTGCTGGGTTATTGGCAATATAAAAAAACCCACCAATTTCTCTTAGACATGTAGAAAAAAAGCTTATTATGCTTTTTGAATTTCTGTGATAGGAAAAGCAGCGCTGCACTTAAGATGAATATCTTAGAGAAAATTGGGAGATCAGAAACTAAACGTTGATATTGTAGTCATTCAGGATATTTGGCTTGCCATGTTTTGTCATGTCTCTGATCCCCTCCTCTGTGTGTCCTCTCTCAGCCTATAAGCAGCACCTGGTATGACTACTGGGGGGCTGACTATGGCACTTATGGGTACAACCCGTATGTTGGAGGGGTCGGTATCCCAGTGTCTAAACCTCCAGTGGCTGCAGAGAAGCCAGGGTCTCAGAGTCTGTCAGTGTCTGTGTCCCAAGGTGAGTCCATGGCAGCTCTTTATGTTTTAGTCTGAACAGCTGAATACAGTAAAATCTTTATTGTCTGTCGATGTGACCTTTGACCTTTGTACCCACTCTTACAGCTCTGGATGCTCGGTTAGAAGTGGGACTAGAGCAGCAGGCTGAGCTCATGCTGAAAATGATGGCGACTCTGCAGGCTGACTCCATTCTCCAGGCCCTCTCCTCAAGCTCATCCACAGGTGAGGATGCATCAATAAAGCACACTGGAGGTGATCATTCAACACTTTCTTACCTATTTTGAAAAGCTCTTAATCTCTAGCATGTGTGAATCCCGAGCTAAAGTGTTATGTATAACAGTAGAATTATTTCAAATGCACGTTTTATTTCTATTTGAGTGTAATCCTTTAATGAGCAGACAGTAAAAGCTTCATGGTAGACATGCTGGGTATGTTGGATTCACTGCTTTTTTGAATGTTTCAAATTCAAAATATCTCACATTTATTTCTGCAAAAATGATTTTTGGGCTTTCTGTGCCTGTTATAGAGGACAGTGAATTGAATCAGAAACAGGAAAATATGTAAAGGAGGTTGGAAATGACCATGGGCTGCCCGTGTATGTAGGGTGCTACCTTATAACTAGACCATCTGCTCCACCAATTTATGATGCATTAAGATATTTAAGATTAATTACAGCACAACGTGATGTACACGCCAAAAACTGTAAAACAGTAATGCCATCAACAACATTCAGTATGACAACCTTAAAGGTTTAGCCTTAAAGCCTTAAAAGATAAAGAACAAGACCACAGTTTTCAGGGCTTTATCTCAGACCACTTAGTACTTTTGCTTGTTATATTCAAATTAAAGGGAGCGCTTCCTGCCCTGTTTAGGTCATGACCCCTTGATATAAACAGCTTCAGTTTTATCCAGTAGAAACCAAGGATTCAAAGTAAAGACCTGTTTTTATTGTAAGAAAGAGTTTAACATTTTTTAAAGCTGAAGACCTAAATCCACATGGACCTATGGGCAGCAGCCTGTTTGAACATACATAGTATGTCTTTTTTTACATGCAATTTGGTCACTAACCTCTTTGCTCATTCCTAAATCAATTCCTGAATCAACATTAATGACGGTAATTCCCAAAGTGGGCCACGTGCTCCTCCGGGGTGTGTGGTGTCATGATGGGGGGGCGCAGCAAGGCAAGGCACAGAAGAGGAGCGGTTTATTAATGTCACCTCCGATTCTTCAATGTGGTTTTAGTTCAAGTCAAAGACATTGGCTGCATTTTGGAATGGAGTTGAAAAGGAGTACCCACTGCCAGGCAGGAAAGCACTGGCCCCCCTTTTTAACATCCTACCTGAGTGAGATAGGTTTGTCTGCTGTTGCCTCGATCCACAGATTAGACATACAGATTAGAACTGGACACTGAAAATGAACTGAGGGTCCAGTCTCACAGCTGCAGCTAGGATCAGAGAAGATCTGTAGCACCAGATGAGCCCACAGTCACTGAAACAATTGCAGGACTGGGGGCATAAACCATGTTAGAGGTTTGCCAAGTTTCATCTCCCAAGGGTCATATATTTAAAATTCTTTTTGAGGCGACGGTTATTGTTATTCCTGTAAATTTTGAGGAACAAAATCGAAATTTGTCAGCAAAAATCCTGACCATCAGTGTGTTTGTTGTTGGTATGCATATTTCTACACCTTTATGTGTACAGGGCTGGGGAGGTCTAAAATATTTTTTTTCCGCCAAAGGGGGGCCTGGCTTAAAAAGTTTGAGAACCACTGATTATTGAAGTAAAGGAACTGAATTTCTGAAGAAGAGCAGCACTAACACCAGTGTGGGGATGCCATGACAGCATTAGCAGGAGCAGCCCATGTTAATGTATGTAGCCATGTAGCCAGCACACTCCCAGCCCTAAACAGCCTCTTAATGACCATGTGAGACAAACAGTAACACTGGTGCAGGCTCTGTAATGGTTAAAAATCTATCACTAATTATATTAACATGTTCTCCTCCTCCATCTGGTGACCCAGACCCAGGTTGTCTTACTGGACCCCAAGGTTGAGAATCACTGATTTAGGAGAAATGTTGAAGCACTGAGTTTGGCTGCGAAAGGCTGAAGGTTTTAGTTATTATAGGTTTTATTTTGGATTGATTTAAAGGGCCAATGTTCTTGCTGTTTCCATAAAATCTGTTTTCACAGTGCTTTCATTGACATAAATAGTAAAGTTAAAGCAGAAACATTCTGTTTAGTACCTTATTTATGTTTTTTTATGAATGGTCTTCAAGTGTAAAACTACGAGACTCACTTGTTGCTTTTCTTTCAGTGAGCCAGGCCTCCAATGGGACTGATGACTCCCTGCTGAGAGCTCTCCATGGAGGAGGCTCTCCTCCTGTAAGCAGCCTGATCCAGCCCTCCTCCATCCCTATGCTCAGTGCCTGCTTTAATAAGCTCTTCTCCATGCTGCAAGTCCACCATGTACAGGTAACTGCAAGCAAATACATCTGAAACACATAAAAGGCCACAACCTTAATGTTTTTGCTGTTCATTTTCATGCCAGGTGCATTTTTCAGTCTTTTCCCTATAAAACTGATTCAGTGAAATGAAGAATAATGGACAATGAAGGGTGTTAAAGAAGTTCCTTTCTTTCTTAGCTGGAGTCTCTGCTGCAGCTGTGGTTAACGCTCAGTCTCAACACGTGTTCTGGAGCAAATGAAGAGAGTGGATCAGACATCTTCTTGTTCAATGCAAGCAGAGTGCCCACCATCCCGCTCAACCAAGGTCAGGATTCTGTCACTCAGAACTCCTCTGATACAGCTGTGAAGACTGAGTCTGTTTCTGATGTATTGTGGGTGTTTGTGTATCTCCAGCATCCATCAGCAGTTTCCTGACGGTGCTGGCGTGGTATCCCAACACCTCCCTGAGAACATGGTGTCTGGTGCTGCACTCTCTCACCCTGATGACCAACATGCCAGCCTGCAGTCAGTATTTCACTTGTACTGCTTTTCTTCTGTCACATTAACACATGTCAGACATGTTTACTGTCAGTCTTTGTCTTGAGATCTTTTTATTTTTGAGTTTGGTAATAAAGGGTTTATCTGTAGTCGTTTAATCCAGAGACTACAGTTAATTAGACCTGGGACAGCTCAGCCTGTATGTTTAGCTGCACAGTTGAGCTACAGTTCTTGCTCCATTAGGACATATTGGGAGTAAAAAGCCCACTGACCCACTAGTATAGACTCCAGATGATAACTAAGGGACTGAAGCTTGGAACAGAAATGACTTTAATGGATTGTCTATGTAGGACAAATTTAATGTCTTTGCAATGTCATTAATTGACGCAGTAAATAGAAGTGGGGTTATGGAGAGAAAATAAAATCTAAAAGCTACAACTGAACTTTTGCCAGCTGTTTGAGTCTGAATGTTTTATTGTGTGGTTTTGGAGAAAGATTCTTTTGACTTGAAATGAAGGCAGTGTCTTTGTTTTTGCTCTTATATTTAGTAAACAGCCTGTCATGTTGTGTGAAATCATGGTGTGTAAAACCTGTGTGTGGATTTTCAGCCTCCAGTAATGGAATGGGCTCTCAGGAAAGCACAGCCCAGCAGATGGTTTCTGATCCCACCCTGGTTCACGTCCTGGTGCGCTTCCTGTCCGGGAGCAGCACAAACGGGACAAGCCAGCACAGCTCTCAGGTGGGACCCACGGCCACCCAGGCCATGCATGAGTTTCTGAGCCGCCTGCAGGTCCACTTGTCCTCGACATGCCCCCAAATGTTCAGCGAGTTCCTGCTCAAACTCATGCACATCCTTTCTACTGAGAGGTACGTGTATCTCAGGAAGTCTTATCCCAGTAAAGTTTGCATTTTACAATCATCTGTTTCTAACTCAGTAAAAAGAACGATGTCTTTGAGAGCTAATCCTCCTTTCTCATGCTATAGGGGTCCGTTCCAGTCAGGTCAGGGTCCACTGGACGCCCAAGTGAAACTGCTGGAGTTTACTCTTGAGCAAAACTTTGAGGTGGTGTCTGTGGCCACAATCTCCTCTGTCATCGAGTCCATAACATTCCTGGTTCACCACTACATCACTTGCTCTGACAAGCTGGTGTCCCGCAGCGGCTCCGACAGCTCTGTGGGTGCCCGGGCGTGTTTTGGCGGACTCTTTGCAAACATCATCCGGCCTGGCGACGCAAAGGCTGTGTGTGGTGAAACGACCCGTGATCAACTGATGTTCGACCTCCTTAAGCTGGTCAACGTGCTGGTGCAGCTGCCTCTGTCCGGAGACCGAGAGTTCAGTGGACGTTTGCCGCCGGCCGGCAGCGGAGCGAGTGACAGCAGCGTGTCAGATGAAGAGAAGGTCTGTGGCAGCAAAGAAAGCGTAGCTGGTGGATCCACATCCAGTCAGGGGCCTCCTGCAGGCGTGGCTGACTTGGTGCTAGCCAATCAGCAGATTATGAGCCAGATCTTGTCAGCACTGGGTCAGTGCAACAGCAGTGCCATGGCCATGATAATAGGTAAGAACACAGAACTAACACGCCATTTCCTGTCTAGGGTTTCAGTTCTTTTTTAGGTTTCTGGCTCCCAGCATTTGGTTATCAACCCTTGCCCTTGTTTTCATCACCTAACAGCACACAGAGTTAGCGACGTGTTTGAAAAACAGCACACAGAGTTAGTCACGTATTTTAAAAAAACAGCACACAGAGTTAGTGACGTGTTTGAAAAACAGCACACAGAGTTAGTGACGTATTTTAAAAAAACAGCACACAGAGTTGGTGACGTGTTTGAAAAATAGCACACAGAGTTAGTCACGTATTTTAAAAAAACAGCACACAGAGTTAGTGACTTGTTTAAAAAACAGCACACAGAGTTAGTGACTTGTTTTAAAAACAGCACACAGAGTTAGTGACGTAATTAAAAAAAAAACAGCACACAGAGTTAGTGACGTGTTTGAAAAACAGCACACAGAGTTAGTGAAGTGTTTTAAAAAAAACACACAGAGTTAGTGACGTGTTTAAAAAACAGCACACAGAGTTAGTGACCTGTTTAAAAAACAGCACACAGTAAAATATTAGAAAAAAAACGGCACACAGAGTTAGTGACGTATTTAAACAAAACAGCACACAGAGTTAGTGACGTGTTTCACAAACAGCACACAGAGTTAGTGACGAGTTTAAAAAAAACTGCACCCAGAGTTAGTTATGTGTTTAGAAAATAGCACACAGAGTTAGTGACGTATTTTAAAAACAGCACACAGAGTTAGTGACGTGTTTACAAAAACAGCACACAGAGTTAGTGACGTGTTTTAAAACCAGCACACAGAGTTAGTGACGTGTTAAAAAACAAACTGCACACAGAGTTAGTGACGTTTTTCACAAACAGCTCACAGAGTTAGTGACTTGTTAAAAAAAAAACATCACACAGAGTTAGTGACGTGTTTAAAAAACAGCACACAGAGTTAGTGATGTATTTTAAAAAAACGGCACACAGAGTTAGTGACGTGTTTCACAAACAGCACACAGAGTTAGTGACGAGTTTAAAAAACTGCACACAGAGTTAGTTATGTGTTTAGAAAACAGCACACAGAGTTAGTGATGTATTTTTAAAAAACGGCACACAGAGTTAGTGACGTGTTTCACAAACAGCACACAGAGTTAGTGACATGTTTCAAAAACAGCACACAGAGTTAGTTATGTGTTTAGAAAACAGCACACAGAGTTAATGATGTATTTTAAGAAAACAGTACACAGAGTTAGTGACGTGTTTAAAAAACAGCACACAGAGTTAGTGACGTGTTTTAAAAACAGCACAGAGTGTTATTTGTTTAGAAAACAGCACACAGAGTTAGTGACGTATTTTAAAAAGAGCACACAGAGTTAGTGACGTGTTTTAAAAACAGCACAGAGTGTTATTTGTTTAGAAAACAGCACACAGAGTTAGTGACGTATTTTAAAAAGAGCACACAGAGTTAGTGACGTGTTTAAAAAACAGCACACAGAGTTAGTGACGTTTTTGAAAAAAACAGCACACAGAGTCAGTGACATGTTTTAAAAACAGCACACAGAGTTAGTTACTTGTTCAAAAAACAGCACACAGAGTCAGTGACGTGTTTCAAAAACTGCACACAGTGTTAGTGATGTGTTTCAAAAAACAGCACACAGAGTTAGTGATGTGTTTGAAAAAACAGCACACAGAGTTAGTGACTTGTTTAAAAAACAGCACACAGAGTTAGTGATGTATTTAAAAAAACAGCACACAGAGTTAGTGAGGTGTTTCAAAAACAGCACACAGAGTTAGTGATGTGTTTGAAAAAACAGCCCACAGAGTTAGTGACATGTTTTAAAAACAGCACACAGAGTTAGTGATGTGTTTAAAAAACAGCACACAGAGTTAGTGACTTGTTTTAAAAACAGCACACAGAGTTAGTGATGTGTTTAAAAAACAGCACACAGAGTTAGTGATGTGTTTAAAAAACAGCACACAGAGTTAGTGATGTGTTTAAAAAACAGCACACAGAGTTAGTGACCTGTTTAAAAAACAGAGCATTCTGCAGCTTAAGAGACAGAAAGTTCTTCTTTGAAAACAAAATTTGTCTTAATAGGAACAAATAGATGACAGATATGCAGAACTTTAAATATGTCCTCCAATATAAAAGTGGACCTTCACACAGAAGTCTCTGATTGCCTGAAAAGTCAGATTTTGTTGCATCTAAGACCATTTTGTGATTGTAAAAGGAGACCTTATTCACCTCCTCTGAATGCCAGCCAGCACAGCAGCAAGTGGCATACACCATCGTCCCTGAAATCCTCCCCCAGGGTGTGTCCTCTTCCCCCTCTTCTCCAGTGACTGCCCCTCAGGGGACCCCTCTGTGAAACTCCTGAAGTTTGCAGACACTGTCATCAGTCTTCCTAAAATGTACTGTCAGAGAGGACAGTAGATTTTAGGAAGAGCCCCCTGACCTATGAAGGCTCTCAAGGGGGAAATGCTTCATCTCTTATGTACATCGCTCTAATCAACCTTCCTAAATAACCTTCTCTCCATCATGACTCTAATCATGTCTAGTCAGCATACTTGCCAATCTTACAACCTTACTATCAATGCCTACAGACTTACATATGCTAGAAATAATACCAGCAAAGCTGGGACATACCTACATCTTAATTCAGATGCTTTTGTAAGTTTATTTCTGTATTTATTGTTTAACTCCTGTACATTTAGAGTTAAGCTAACCGGAGTCAAATTCCTTGTTGTGTAAGCATACTTGGCCAATAAAGCTGACTCTGATTCTTCTATTGGTATATTTTTAAATGGGGTGTAACTTTAGTATGGGAGGTGACTCTTTATAGTTGAAGGTATTGTTATGAAATAATGTTGTGCTAAGTTAGCTACTGAAAGGTGCTTGTTTATTCAGTCAGGCAGCAGCAGCGAACGCTCTGAGTGTATCGACTGAAATGACAGTGTGTTGATTTGTTTTTGTGTTTAACTTTTCATTGAAGAGGATGAAAAAGTAAGAGTCACGGGTTTACATAATCTGAGAAGAGGAGAGATGTGGATGTCAGGATGTCATTCTCTTCTGCTGTTGTGAGCTGACATTATCTCCTCTCCTCAGGAGCCAGCGGCCTTCATCTGACTAAACACGAGAACTTCCACGGAGGTCTGGATGCCATCTCTGTAGGTGACGGCCTCTTCACTATCCTCACCACACTCAGCAAGAGAGCCACATCAGTCCAAGTCATGCTCCAGCCCATCCTCACATACATGGCCTGTGGTTACATGGGCAGACAGGTGAGTATGACACTGAGTGGTCTGTATTTAGAGGCATATATTCATGTTTGAAAAAATGAAGTAATCCCACTCTATCATATCTGTATCACTGCCGCTGTTGTAGGGTTCTCTCTCCACCTGTCAGCTGTCGGAGCCTCTTCTTTGGTTCATACTAAGAGTGTTGGACACCAGCGAGGCTCTCAGGGCCTTCCATGACATGGGTGGGTATACAGACTTTGTATTGCTCACTAACCCAACTATTCTTTACTGTACCTTGACTCAAAAAATGGCTGAAAAGATTCAGAGGTCATTGTGACCTCACAGTAGACCAGATGTCATAAACTTTATATCACAACTTTCTTATTTAAGTTTTGATTCTCTCAAGAAAAACGGCTTCATCTGCCACAGATATTTGGACAACACTTGAACAGTTTCTCCTGTACTTACATGTTCTGCTGTCTAAGCTGCGTGTACACTGTGTTTTCATGCTGACTCTAACAGTCTTGGGAGAGAGAGGTAGAATGCATAACCACTGCGCACGTTTTATGTGTTCACACTGTACGGTGCGATGGTCAGCCATGACCTGAGTGCTCACACTGTCGGGATGGACTGTAACAAGGATCAGTGCAGTCTCCTTTGAAAAGTCTCCTGGAGTTCAAAGTCGTATAGATATGTCTCATTTTTATGCTTGTAACAGCTTAAACCACTCTCACACACAAACACAAACAGCAGCTGGCTGCTAATAACTCTCAGCCAGAAGTCCTGCAGTTAGGCCTGTTTCCTGCTCGTTTATGTCCTTTATTTTAGTCAGGGAAGGTGCTTTCCTGCTGTCCTCATGGTTTACAAACAGGGATGAAAGATTGGAGGAAAGACATGCGAGACAAGAGACAGTTTCTGAACTGGAACCCCTGCGTACATGGGGAAGGACCTAACTGCTGCACCTTAAACAGCAGTTTTACTAGCTGAGAGACTCACAATATTCAACACACAACACACAGGTTTTAGAAAATATTAAGACTGTCACTAACTTCTTTAATCTCTTCCCTCACTAGGTGGTGTGCAGCTGATTTGTAACAACATGGTGACCAGCACCCGGGCCATCGTGAACACGGCCCGCAGCATGGTGTCCACCATCATGAAGTTTTTAGATTCGGGTCCTGGAAAGGCAGCAGACGGAAACCTGAAGGCCAGAGTGATGACGTCGGAGCCGGACAACGCTGAGGGACTTCACAACTTTGCTCCCTTAGGTGCTCTCATTTGCCTTTGACTAAATATTTCTAATCATTTTTGACAGTGTTATTACAAGGCCACTTCCCTTCATCAACTGATACCCCACTGATTGTAAACGGTTTGTTTTTCTTTTAACAGGCACCATCACATCAAGCAGCCCCACAGCCCAGCCGGCAGAGGTCCTCCTCCAAGCCACACCCCCACATCGCAGAGCCCGCTCAGCAGCCTGGTCCTACATCTTCCTGCCTGAAGAGGCCTGGTGTGACCTTACCATCCACCTCCCTGCTGCTGTGCTGCTAAAAGAGCTCCACATCCAGCCTCACCTTGCCTCTCTAGCCAGTGAGTTCATAAACAAGGCAGTGTTTTTTTTTAAGGGGTTTCCTTCTCTGGTTTTGTATCAAATGATTTTTCTCCCACTTGGAACAAAACCCAGCTATTGTTCTGATTTCTTTCCACCAGCCTGCCCATCCTTAGTATCTGTAGAGATCAGTGCTGACGGGGTCAACATGTTGCCACTCTCCACCCCGGTTATCACCAGCGGCCTGACCTACATTAAGATCCAGTTGGTAAAAGCGGAAGTTGCATCAGCTGTTTGCCTGAGGCTGCATCGGCCTCGTGATGCCAGCACCCTGGGTCTATCCCAGATCAAACTCTTGGGGCTGACGGCGTTTGGTAACACCTCCTCTGCGACTGTCAATAACCCCTTCCTGCCCTCCGAGGACCAGGTCTCTAAAACCAGGTACACTAACGATCCCTGGCTTAATTCTTTTTTTTTTTCTGTAATGTCACTACCGTTTTAAACTTTGCTTCTTCCGTACAGCATCGGATGGCTGCGTCTTCTCCACCATTGTCTCACCCACGTCAGTGACCTGGAGGCCATGATGGCCAGTGCCGCAGCACCCACAGCCAACTTGCTGCAGACCTGCGCTGCATTGCTCATGTCACCTTACTGCGGCATGCATTCGCCAAACATTGAGGCGGTGCTGGTCAAGATCGGGCTTCAGTCCACTCGCATCGGGCTCAAACTCATTGACATTCTTCTGAGAAACTGTGCCGCCTCGGGCACTGACCCAGCCAGTGAGTCACACGCAGCTGCATCATTAAACAGTGTTAATCACAGGCAGCGGATCCATGTGACCTCAATGAGTAGGAAAAAGAAGCCGAACTTATTTACTTACATGCTCTTACAAAAAGTCAAGGTTTTTTATCCAGCAAGTCCTCATAAAGGATTTAGATATTTGTAATTAGCCATTTAAAGGTCTGTTGTTATGGTTTTCATTTATTTATGGACTAAACTAGTCAGTATTTAGTAGTTATAGATGGCTTACTCCAGGATTAAATCACATTGACGAGTACATAACAGTTTTTAAATCAGTGCACGTCACTTCACTCTTCACATACGTTTGCAACTGGAAAACCAAGTTAAAATGTAAAATACACTTAAAGACTTCACAAAAAGAAAGGTTTTTCTCAAAGTGAGGCTCAGCATTAACTCATTAATCCACATATTTTATTAGTGCTTGTAAATTAAGTGCTCTTATGTAGTTAAGGCGCTCCATAGTTAATCTAATGCAGCAGCTGGATTGTAGTCATTATAGCATCTCTGCTCATAGTGATTGAAAACAAGGACACTACTGTTCCTGTTTAAGTTTAAAACAACTCACACAGCTTAGTGGACAGGTCCAAAGATGTCTGAACATTTCTTACTGCTCTTGTTAACAATGCTAATTGGCTAAAACTATGACTAAAATGTTTGTTGACTGCTTTTTGTGCATGAGAATGTCTAGGCAAAGACTGGCTAAAAATAGGTCTTTAGTGATAAAAATCTGATAGAAAGTGAGTTAAGTTTTCATCAAGGAAACTAGAACAGGACTGAATTCTAAGACATTCAAAATCTACCATATTGCTCCACTGTTCTCATAGTATGTCAGTATTTTCAACAGTGTATTTTAAACTAATTGAAGGATTGATAGTGCTTTAATAAGTGCTGTATTTCTTTCCCAATTAGGCTTAGAATTTCTTAGTTTAAAAAAGCCTTGACTGAAAAAATGCCAAAAAGGTAAGGACTTTTTATGGCCTTAATCTGGACTGAAATGTTTTTAGTTTGGTTTAATAAAAAGACACTGAAACTAAAAAGGTTAAAAATAACTGAAGTGTCAATAAAATCAAAGTAATTTAATTCTGTAGTCTAACATTTAGACTAAATTTAAGCTAGCTGCCAAACTTAACATTGCACTTATCTATTTGGATTGACTTTTCCTTTTTCCATAGTCAAGCTTGTCTTATTACTTTTGATCTACTAGCATTTTCTTGTTTCAAAATAAAAGCAGAACTTCATTTAAACAGGAAGTACCTTTTAGCTGTAGTTCAAGACAGATTAAAAACAAAACAAGCGAAAGCATAACAAACAACAGTTTGGCAAAATCCTTTGGCTTAATGGTTAACCTTAACCGGATTCCTCATACAGAGAAGGCATGAATTCCTGAAAAGTGTTCATACTGTCACATTAACTAGGATCACTGCATGTCCATGAGTCATTTTGTGCTCTTCTGCATATTTCTGACTCTGTTTGACAGAATAAGCACTTCTGATGATGTCTCCTGGTTTTTATTTATGGTTTCAGACCACACTGGTGTAGCAGGGCAGCACTCATTGAAATAATCACTACAAAACTCAGTTAAACTTTTCTCCTTACATGAATTTAATTCCAAAATCAAGGCATTGCTATTGATTCAAAGTGTCAACATGGACTCAAAAAATTGCTCTGACATGCAGATTAATAGAATTTCAGACATGTAGTTAAAAGTTCAGGTTGATTGTCATTAACTTCAACTATTTCTTCCAGCAGTCCTTTCTAAAACCAGATTAAATTCTGTTGTAGCTCTCTGCCTTCATTCGTCTGAAATGAAGATTTCAAGAGCAAAAATTGACCAAATGTATCGTCAACAATCTTCGGCTGTTCCTCTGGGCAGTGATGCAGTTTTTCAGTTTTTGTTACGTAATGGCTGGGAATAAAAATCTCTCTCAAATGAAAATGCATTTCCTGTCCACATGTTTCAATTCTTATTTTAGCCCCTTGTTTCTGTCTTTAAAGATTTGAACAGCCCTCTGCTCTTTGGACGACTGAACGGCCTCTCCTCAGACTCCACCATCGATATTTTGTATCAGCTAGGCACCACACAAGACACTGGAACCAAAGACAGGTAAGGCCGCTGGTTTCACCGTCACTGACTCTGCCCTTCACTGTTAGAATTACAAACATCCTAAATGTTTTCTAATCAAGGTGATTTCCCAGACAGCCTCACACTGCTGGTAGTAAAAAGTGTCCTCACTCTCTCCCTGTCATCTTTTACTGTCCTTTTGAAGCGCCTGGTGCATGTTAATGCTAATATAATTTCCTACTCACAGGAGAGCTGTGCTGTTTTCCCATAATTGTGTGACAAGTCATTAAGAAAAGATTCCCTGAATTTTAACCCTCCAGGATCCAGGCTCTACTCCAGTGGGTCCACGACTCTTCCCGCGTAGCAGCACACAAAATCAGCGGCCCCATGGGATATATTGGAGCCGGACCCAGCTCTTCCTCTGCTTCATCCAGGGAGTATGGCCTCCTCATGCCTTCGCCCTCACATCTCCACTGTGTGGCCGCCATCCTGTGGCATAGTTACGAGCTGCCTGTCGACTACGACCTGCCTGCCCTGCTCAACAGAGAGCTCTTTGAGTCAGTCATTATCTTTTATTACTCTTCGTGCAAACATACAAGAACAGCAGTGAGTTGTTTTCTTTTCAACAACCACAGAAGTTGTGTACTGACATGTCTACAGTCGCCAGGGTTCATGTTATGCAGTTCTCTATGGAGTTTAGTCCTCGGTAGTGGCTACGTCATGTGTTTTGTTGCTCTGATTGGCCCATAAAGATGTGACAGACAGAACATTCATCCAATCACCCTCCCAGTTCTTTTTTCAGAGGCTCTGCCCTTTCCCAAACACCATCTATGAGAGGTTTACCAGATGATGTGTTTCACACATCCATCTGGTGTCCCAGGTTATTATAGCCTGATATGGTTTGGAAAGAATTGCTCTAACTGAACTCTTTGGCTAGCAGCCTCTGGATATTTTTTCTAGTGTAATCATTTATACAGATAAAGTTAAATGCACTTTATCTAAATTCCAGTCGGAGAAGAGTCTCTCAGTCAAAATGACAATGAAAGATGTCCAGTAGAAACGTGCCGCTCAGCTGTACTCACCTTTGTTACTTCTCCTGTGGAGCTGAAGACTCTGTTCTTTAAAAAAATCACACTTCATCAGGTGTATTTACTAAACTGGAGACCACCGTTTACATTTCATGGATGAACTTGTCATAATGAAGTAGAAAAGCTGTTAAAAGTTGTCTTCCAGGTCCATGCAGAATGCTGCTGCTTGGAAACTTTTCTCCATCATTGTGTGAAATTCGTCCATGAAATGAGAGCTTTGGTTTACTGTTTAATAATCCTTATTCAGAACTAGAAGGAAGCAATGGAGATGAGTGTAGCTGAGCACTGCATCTGGTTTCTACCTGACTTGGATCCCAATGTCAGACAGCTCAGGAGTGGGGGTAGATGTGTGCTTTTAGGGGGCTGCTGGAATATACGTGTCCCACCACAAGTAAGCAGCACAAAACATGAGTAACTGGTGAATAAACATGAAGGTTTTGTTTCAGTTCTTCAGGGAAAAGTTCACTCCCAAAGCACCTGAAATGTAGAGTTGATGCAGAAAACGGCATCTTTAATCAAGAATAGACTGATGCCTCATGTTTGTCGTGCATCTTGCTGCTGATTATTGCCGATAGGTGGATTTTTGTACAGCTGCTCAAACAGTAAGCCAGTATTTAAAAAAAGACCATCTCAATTATTATTATTATTATTTTTTTTTAAGATTATATTTTTTGGGCCTTTTTGTGCCTTTGTTAGATAGAGGAGGACAGTGGATAGACTCCGAAACAGGGAAGAGAGTGGGGAGAGACATGCGGTAAAGGGCCACAGGCCAGATTTGAACCCTGGGCTGCCCCCATACATGGTGCGCGTTTTAAACCACTCGACCATCTAGTTTTTGGGGTTACTTTATTATCTATAGAGATTAAAAAACAAAGGAAAGAAAAAAAGAAAAGATACCCTGAAAACAACAGTGTATATTTTTCCTTAGCACATTTTCTGACTTAATTTCTTCTTTGGGGGTCGGATGGGAAGCTGTGGGCACACTGAGTCATGTCAGAACATAAACCAAAGAGGAAAACACGAAGGCTCCCTTCCCGACCGGACGTGGCGTTTAATCCACAGTTTCCTTCTGGGTTTGTTGCTGAGCTTCGCATGCGTGCTACTAAGTCACATTTTTGTCGCTCTGATTGGCCTGTAATGAATGTGACGGACAGAATGGTCATCCAGTCACCTTCCGAGAGGCCCAAAGGCCTTAATAGCAAGCTTTCCCAGCTGAATGTGAAATATCCATGCATTGGATTTATGACATAGTCTATCTAGTGTGTCGGCTTACAGATGAGAACCATCGGCTTCAATAGTACATTACAAGTTATATCTGTAGTGTTTAGAATTAGTTTGACCTTTCAAGCTTACCATGAAGATATGAAGAAATAATTATAGAGTCAATATAATGGCCCTGTTTTAATCATGTCCTCTCTTCTAGGCTGCTGTATAACTGGTCCATGTCATTGCCGTGCAACATAGTACTGAAGAAAGCTGTGGACAGCCTGCTGTGCTCCATGTGTCACATCCACCCCAGCTACTTCTCCCTGCTCATGTCCTGGATGGGGATCGTTTCAGCGCCCACAGTCAGTCACTCTCAAGCCCAGCATCACCGTCTTTCCATGACCGACGACGGCAAAAAGCAACACGATGCAAACACCAACGCTGCAGGCCTAACCGATGATTCCAAGCATGCGAGACCCCCCATTAACCTGTCAGAGTCCCAGTTAACCACGCTGGCTGCTGCCTCTCAGTCTCCAGGGGCCATAGAGCAGCTGCTGGACTCAGGCTTACCCTCACTGCTGGTGCGCAGCCTTGCCCAGTTCTGTGTCAGCCTCCTGGCCAGTGCAGATCTGCCTCTGCCCGCCGCTCAGACCGAGAGAAGACATCACCACCACCACTACCACTCATCCTCATCAGCATCACACAGTCGGCCTCCTTTGGCTGCAGAGCTGGCCGCTCCGGTGCTCCGCTTCCTGACTGAAGTGGGCAACAGTCACGCCATGAAAGACTGGTTAGGAGGACCAGAGGTGAACCCGCTGTGGACCGCACTGCTTTTCCTGCTGTGTCATTCCAGTGCCAGTGCCAGTGCCAGTACCGGTGCCAACGCAAGCTGTCAGCCTCTGGGGTCTGGATCTGCAGCAGGTCCCCCTCCACCCCAACCTCAGCCTTCAGGGTCCCGCTACTCCCTGGCCTCATCTGGACAGGCAGGAGGACTCACCACCCAGCAGAGGACAGCTCTGGAGAACGCCACCGTGGCCTTCTTCCTCCAGTGTATCTCCTGCCACCCAAACAACCAGCGGCTCATGGCACAGGTCTGCTTTTACGTTTCACTGTTTCAATGTCAAGAGAGCCCAATGTCTGTGGGGCAACAGGAGCTGAGTTTTGACAACTAAGATTGCTAATGATATCTTTTTAAAGCTGGTGACTTTCCTCTGAATCTTTTAAAGTGCAAGAGACTGACTGAATCCTTATTTGGATTTTTTTCAAGCAACCCAAAATATAATTCATGCTGTTCCAAAAAGCTTTGGAGTGTCTTATTAACAAACACAAAACCACTTTCTTATTCTGTATTGTAAATAAATCCTGTTCCTCTTTAAAGGGAGTCAAAAGCCAGAGATATACTTGCTGTTTTCCCTTGCAGATGTGTGTATCTGGCTGTGGTGTGAGTTTAGGTGCACATTCAATTTATTCTGCATGATACATGTTCGTAGAGGAAACCTATGTAAGGTGTCCAGGAGATCTCAGGCCGTATTCAACTTCCTGCTGAGCAGGATGTAAACCACAAACATGGAGACACCGAGGAGGCTATGCTGTTAGTTTTGAGAATTACCTCAACAGAAACATGATAACAGTAACATCAGACCGTTGTCCTTTGGTCAGAACACACTGCACTGTCGCTCTGATATTTTCCTCCATTCATGGACATAACAGTCCTGTTAGGGTTTAATTATTGACTTAAGTATTTGACTCTCAGCTGAATTTGTCCCTAGAAGTCATTGCTGCAGCAGCTGTTGGAAAAAGAAAGTCCGTCTGAGTGCTTCTTTATGTGGTTTTCTACTAGACAAAATTTAGGATATGTCTTTACTAAGAAACAAAACAAATATAATCAGAGCCACACTTGGCTGAAAGTCACCAGTTTACAGGGTCACTCGTTAAAATAAACACCAGCCCTGTTTTCATTTTGCTTTTCATGTTTCTGTGTCAACCTCTGACCCTGCACAGCAGATGGAATCATCTGACAAAGCTCAATTCTACAACATTTGAGTGCAACAGAAAAAGAACCAGGCGTTAGCTCCAGCTCATGTTTAGTTGTGCTGTGTTGTTAGCAACGGCTGCTACTGCTGTAGCTGGGATGTAGCTATAGTATAGCAGCACTTTAATCAGGGCTGGACTACATGTCTGTATAAAATAAACAGCAGAGAAATGCACTGAAAGCTATTCATGGTGGAAAAAATGTTCCCACTCCTCTGACAGCCTGCTTGGGCATGAGTTTGTGAGTGTTACAGTGAGGCGGTTTATAATGGTTACTACCACTGCTTCGGTTAGCTCAGATGAAGCCACAACAGCAGATCTAGCACCACATTTCTTTACTAAAACGAGCAAAAAGCCATACTGAAAGCTTTATATGACCGATAGGATTGTTTTTTTACTGCTGACGCGGCCTGCTTGGCCATACGTTTGCAATCGCTATGGGTGACTTATAGTTCTTTGTAAGCTGATGTTTGGCTGTGGCCAGGGTAGTGATTATCTTGGATGTAGCTGTAGAAGAGTGACAGTTTAATCAGACCTCAACCACATTTCTTTATAAGAAGAGAGTCAAGACCCAGACTGATGGTTCTCTTATCAAAGACAGTGTTTTTACACGTCTCCCAATAAGCTTCAGCATGAGTTGTAGTCATAGACGACCTCTCTATTCAATTCCTGCATGGATCTGGTCAGCACTGGAGCTCAAATGTTGAAAAGTCCTGCCCTTCCTTGTGTGAGAGGTTTCACAGATGAATGTGGAATATATTCATGCAGTGAAACGGTCTAGCTGGCATATCAGGTTAGCCGACCTCTACAGCAGAACCGATCTGTCCCAGCTAGTTTGACAGGCTTTTATGTCTGTACAGTTACAGTGACACACCATGCAGATATGGATGGTTGTAGGCTTGGCTTTTAACCCTTCATCCACACCCTCTGTCTCATGTCTGTGTCACCTTAATGTTTTAGGATGTGAGGCATGACACATGTGGCCGTCATCATGTGAATGTGTAGTTAACAGCAAGTATATCTCTGACCTAAGAGAAATTAGTTTTCCAACATCCTGAAATACTATGCTCTCATGAACAGCCCAGGACAGGTAAAGAGACAGACGTACTGCTTTTACTGTGGCAACCAAAATCAATGCAAACTGATTGTCCCTCACAGTTTGTTTAACTTCAGCAGGATGTTTTACAGCGCAGAGCCTGGCGAGGCCCATTTGTCCTTAAAGAAGATGTCAAAGCCTGTGTTCTATACACTCTGTATTCCGTTCCTCTTGAAGGCTCTGGTTTATAATACCTGATCTCTACTAATAAGCCTTCATAGTCCCATTAAAAACTGCGTTTGTTTTAAGACCTGATCTTCTGTCTGCAGGTACTCTGTGAGCTCTTCCAGTCTGCCCCTCAGCGAGGAAACGTCCCCATCTCTGGAAACATATCAGGCTTCATCCGGAGGCTTTTCCTGCAGCTAATGCTGGAGGATGAGAAAGTCACAGTCTTCCTGCAGTCTCCCTGCCCGGTGAGAAACTCTCTTTGCTTTCTCCACTCCCAGTTGTTACCTTTCAGTTGGGTACCCCTCTGACTTGTTTTCTGTTCCATTAGAGTAACAGTTACCCAACAGCAGTTGTATCATAAGTAAACATCATTCTTAGTTTGACACAATGTAAGACACAGCTGACATCTTTACATGCATCTTCAGAGAATGATTTTAGAGCTCTTCCTGAATAAACCATGGATATAAAGGAGTTTGGGATTGTACTGGTTTTGTTACTGAGCTCTCACTCAAACACATGTAGCTTGAGCCACGCCTGTCAGAGGTAATGAGATGGTCCAATCTGAGTAATGAAACCGAGGCATGTCATGCTCCCTGGTTAATTATGGAGGGTTAGGGTTAGGGTGTTATGACTGGAATTATGACTTAGGATTCATTTTTTCAAGCATGGCCTTACTTTCAAATTTTGTCCTTTTTATTTGGCAGAAATGGGCTTCCATAGCAAACTGATGGTGTGGAAAGAGAGCAAGAGCTCATTGCAGTATCTAACTATGCCCACAAGGTGACAGTGAAGCAGTATGATAGAAAAACCTCCTCTCCTGTCTCTGAGAACCCCTTAGATGGATGCATGCCAGTGTCCTCATTGACGCTTTAATGAACAATATCTTATCAACCCAGTGATCAGTTGTCTGTCAAGCTCTCTTTTAGGAAAGTGGCAGTGTGTGTGTGTGTGTGTGTGTGTGTGTGAGGGCAGGGTCTTGAAAAATGAGTTTTAATTACCCGAAGAAAACCATTTTCACATCCTTTCTGTCATGTTGTTCTCAGAATGATGGGCTATTTTCCTTGTTGGCCGCTTACAGAGAGAGCTGTGGTCAACAAGGTCGTCTGGTTGGTCCAGATGACGTATTTTAACAACCGCTGCCCAGACTGTGGTGGGAGGTTGGCTTTTTAAATTTTATTTGGCAAACCTCGACTCTTTCTTTCCACTTTTTGGTCATGAAAAGAAAAATCAAAGTTTAAGGCTGTGAAACAGACGAATAATATGCATCATGTGGGTAAAAATAAGACTGTGATTGGCTGATAGATGATTGCAAACATGAAGGAATAGTTCAGGCTGTGGCCAGCTTAATACAGTGGTTCAAAGATCCAAATTCTGAGTAGATGACTCTCCTTGAAACAGACAGATTTTAGTAAAGAGGTGTGGCTCTAACGATGGCGATGTAAGGGCCTTTGTCTGTGTTTCGTTGACTTTGTCTAGAAGTCCAATGCTCTGTTTGTCCAAAGTAAAAAGTCCTAAAGAGCAGCTACTGAGAGAGACTCAGCAGAAGTCAAGGCATCAACATGGACAGAGCTTGGAGGCAGACGGGAAAAGCCGCCCGCTCACTCCTTCATGTGTGCTTTAGTGTAGTGTTTATTTGATTAGTATTCATTATTTCATAACCATTCAAAGTGGACCTACTACAAGCTACCTGAGTGTTAAAGGATGATCAATGCTCCTGTGAGGCTGGTTCCTGCAAGGTCACAGGGTTGGATTTTATCAGCCTTGTTTCAGGATTAAGGTCAGCAGTTAAACTAGCAGTTCTGAAAACTCCCGCCCATATTTACAGCTGAGATATCAGCAGTATGAATCATATACTGTGTTGGCCTTAGGTATCAGTGAAATGTATAAGTGTACTGTCAGGTAGGCATATAGGTAGTTTCATAGTTTCCATAGGTAGTTTCCTAGAGGGCTACATACTCAGAAGGCCCATGTTGAGTCCTGAACATGTGAAAGAAGCCCCAAATGTAAATACAGCTACCAGGTCCAACTGGAAATCAGTTAAACCTGTGTAAAAATCCAAAATGAAGCAGAAACAGCTTAAAATACTCAAGATTTGAATTTTAAGATAAAGGGAGATTAGTCATGGGACAAAGCCAGAATATCACAGCTGCTTAACACCATTATGTCAGTGTGATGCTGAAAGATGTTCTTTTCCTCAGTGTTGCTGGGAAAACTTCAGAGATCTTATCTCAAAGTATAGTTCTTGATTATTTTGAATTTAATGTTGTTATTATAATTTGAGTTGTCCTCTTTCTCCTCAGTTATATAAAGGACGCATTAACGCCACCAGCCACATGATCCAGCATCCCATGTACGGAGCGGGACACAAGTACCGAACCCTCCATCTGCCTATCTCCACTACACTGGCTGAAGTCCTGGACCGGGTTTCAGGTATGTTGAGCCTCAGTCATTCACTCCAACAGGCTGCTGGGTAAAGAAAGTTATCTAGTAGTTTATGCCCTCATAGACAGTGGAGTCACTGGTGTTTTCAGTAGAATAAGACTTTGTGGTAGCTGTTTTGAGGTTCTAGCCTTTATCGATTTGATTTGGCCAGTACTATTCAAGAGTCACTCATTACTCAAAAACTCGAGTGAGATAGTCTTTGTTGTCCCATAGGGAAGTTTGTTTCACAGAATGTCAGAAACAAAGACGTTGACGTATCAAATAAACATGAAAGCACACATGAACATATGAGTACGAGTCAAACATGCAAAATAAACTCTGAAATACTGAAACACAGATCTGGATTATTTTCTATCAGGGATGTGCAGTTCTAGGAAAATAACTTTATAGTTGGAGAAAAATTGGAAGATTCTAAGAGATGCACTATAATGAGTTTGTTAGCTTGATGCTAACACACAGTGGACATTGTCATTGATAGGCTAACAGATTTAGCATCACTTTTCGCATATTCTTGATTAAAGAAATTATCTATTTTACTTGAAGGGGACATACAATCCAAAAATCACTTTTTCAGGCTTTTCTAACACAAATCTGTGTCTCTGGCCTGTCCACAATCCCCTTAAGTACCAGAAAAATCCGACCCCCCCCCCTTCTCCACCTTTCAGAAAATGTTTGCTGAAACAAGCCGTTCTCAGATTTTAACCCTACTGACCTCACGTGGGGCGTAAGCACCGGCCCCAGGATTGGTTGGCCCTCCCCCACTGGGAGGAAAGTTCCGCCCTCCTCTCCTGATCCCCTCAGCTGAGATGCTGGATAGCTTAGTGGGTTACCCTGCTGACTACGGTCTGGGACACTGATGGTTCAAAACTTTGGATAAAAGTGTCTGTAACATCAGGAAAGCCACATCCATTTCCTGAGAGGGGTGTGGTCAGGGGCGAGTCAGACGGCTAATTAACATTTAAGGCCACAGACACAGAAACAGCTGGTTCTGAGCAGGGCTGAAATAGAGGGGTTTTTAGACATGCAGAAATCAATACTGGAGTGTTTTAACAGCTACAAACTTCACAGGCATGTTTTAGGGACCTCTGAGACTGATATAATCTTGTCTTAAAGAGTAAAATGTGTGACCTTTAACAATACAAAGATGAATTGTTTAACGTATTATCTACATAGATAGTTAAAGGTTATGGTTCAGCCACATCGTTACAGGATTTCTGCACTGCCGGTTGTTTGTACCAAAAGATTTGCAGCTTTTGTCAGGAAATGTGTGAACCATCCTGTGAGCTTGTGAGTTCACAGCAGCTTTCACAGTAAATTACTATCAAACACTGTTTTTGAAGCCTGACTTCAGCCTTCATCAATATTGTTTAGCCCCACAGCTGCTGTTTGTGCACACATCAGGACCCAATCCCAGTGAGACAGGTCAGACCTGCTGCTTGTGTTCAGCATTTCCACTCAGGCTTCAGTTCCCTTTGGTTGTGAGTTTAAATTTTAAACAATGTTTGAGCTTAATGTCTTTTGACAAGCATCTTAAACAACAAATATGGAGCCACAGCACCTTGGAGCCTCTGAAATGTGGCTCCAAGTGAAATGTTTTCATGGATGTTACAAGGTTTTACTGCTGTGGCTCTTAGACTCCAGTGGTAACATCATCTGTTTTTGACAGCGGTATGATGTCGGGTAAAGACTGTGGTCTCTAATGGGTTACACAAATCGTTGAGATCAGTTGGCAGTAAAGTCTACAATACAACTATACAGTCATACCTAAAATCGCCAGTTTCCTGCTGAGTCTCTAGTGAAATGATGGAAATATTGTGAAAGTCTCCAGAAGAATTCATCAACTGGAAAATGAAGTTTTTATTTTGTTGTTGTAAGACCCCCAGACATGGACTAGATGCACCCCCCAGTGCTGGGCCGGCACCGGCGTTTACCAGACAGATGTAGCTCAGGATGAAGCTGCTGTAACACCACCCCCTGTTTGTTAAAGTAGTGTGGCTGTGTTCACAATCACATCATGTTACTTTGCACAGTTGATCCATGCAGCATGAGAAATCCAAACCAGTGCAGGAAAAACAGGAGGTAGCACTTAATGTTTCTGCTTGCTGTCTTTGTCTCTAAATTGTCCTGAAAGCAGAAAGTTTCTGTCAAGACGAGTGAATAAACAGACAGTGTGCCATGTGTCCACATAGCTCAACCAGCAGTGATCGCTACCTTCATCACTGCTTTAAAATACAGATGATAACCCTCCAAGATCAAGAAAAGAGGGAATTTCCTCCACAAAATAAAAATATTCAAGTGTTCTGTAAGATAGACGAATTTGTCTTCACCATCACTGAAATTTAAATGGATTTAGTTTTAGTATTCTAAAAATTTGGTTCCCAGATGATGCGCTGGAGCTCAGAGGTGTGCTTTGTATGTAGTCATGGTTTAACAACTATACAGTGTCTAAAAGACACTAGCGCGTGTTTAAGAGCCAATTTTGGATCGATATGAATTTGAAGTGCCTTGAGATATCTTAGATGTTGCCCTCCTTTTAACTCAGCTCATACTTGAAAATAAAAAGTTCGATTTTCTGAGACAGTCCTGACAAGCAGCAGCTGAGGCATAAAACGTCAGTAGTTAGCACAACATTTGAGGAATGGGGAAAAAAAGAACAAATAAAAGCTTTATCTTAGTAGTTTTTCTGTTATGTACAGCCATTATATCAGCTGGAAATACTGGCAGTAAATGTAATATCTGCCAGTATCAACATGTAACTGCTGATACTGACTTTAGTAAGATTATTTATTTATAACAGTAAGGGTGACATCACTGGGATCAGATCAGTATTTTTTGGCTGATATTTACAACCGATAAGTTGGCCGTATATATCAGCTTGTATTCTGTTGACCTTACGCACCAATAAATCAGTGTAGGTTTAGGCAGGTCCAACAAAGCTAAAGTCTGATTCCTTAAATTTTAAAGTCTTTTTAAGGACTGAAGTTTGTTTCTTTGTTCATCCTTAAACCTTAAAGAGTACATGAAGAACTGAAGTTTCAGGTCTGAACCAAGGTTATTATAGTTAACTAAAACTAAAATTCAAAAATCATTTTAGTTAGCTGAAACTAAATAAAAACTAAGCTTTTCCAAAAACACAAAAACTAACTAAAACTGTATAGATCACTTACAAAACCAACTTAAATAGAATAAAAATGGAGACAAAATCTCCTTAGTTTCAGTCTTGGACTCATCCAGACTGACTGGCACTTACACCAGAGTCTGGGGAGAGTAAAATGGGCTGATCTGATTGGTTAAGACTTCACACAGTGGTAGTTTTATGTCTGGAGTTGTATTCAAACATCACGGATAGACGTCAGGGCTGAGTGAGTGTCACATTTTTTAAAAACGTACTCAAACAGGCTTCTCTTCCCTTATCATTTATTTATTTAATGATAAGGGAAGAGTAGCCTGTTTGAATATGTTTTTAAAAAAGCGTGACACTCACTCAGCCCTGACATCTATCCGTAAAAAACTAAAACTAATAAAAACTAAACTAAAACGAAGCATTTTTACAAATTAAAAACTGAATTAACAAACCAGCAGTCAAAACTAATAAAAACTAAACTGAAATCAAACACAGTAAGAGAAAACCAAGTAAAAATAGAAACTGATGAAAAATCCAAAACCAGATAACCCTGATCTGAACTACATTAATACTTCTGCAGTAGTTAATTTAATAATATGAGCATATCAAATATAAGTAAAAATCCGGTGTAGTGCATCCCTAATAACAGCCTTGATTTCTGCAAATGACAAGAAACCTGTTTTTATTTTGGGGCTTATACCACTGCAGTGATCCAGAGTGAGGCTGCTGTATAACTAATGTATTTTCTACTGAGCTCAGACTCAGCTGTTGCTCTGAGGGATGACACAGACCTAAGTAATACATGGAGTCTAAACTGGAAGTTGTTTAACAGCTGCCTTCGTCACCATTACTAAGAAATTGGCGCCCTTTCCCAGGTTGAGTTTGCTAATTGGACGATAGCTTCAGATGAGGTAGTGCATAGAGCAGGTTATTTATCTGTGCTTTTAATTTTCATATGCGCAGCTCCCTGATTTCCTCTCTGCCCTTTACGTCCTTGGCTGTCCATGCCTGAGTTTGACGCAGCTGCACTCCTGAAACCAGCCTTCAGTTTAACCTTAGCCTTATTCAGAGGTGAATGATTAGGGCGCCGTTTTTAAACCGTTATGGCTGCAGTTTTAATTACAGGCTAAATAATGAAGAAAATGTTTCCTAGACGTCCACTCTGTGCTTCAAGCATGTGCCCTTGTGGTTTAATTCTCTGGATGTGAGCTGGCCATAAAGGTCAGCAGTACAGCGTGATGAATGGCTCCCCTCCTGGGACCTTGAACAACAGATAGAAGCCCTGATACACAACTGCTGCTATGTGTTAGTGTATTTGACAGGGACACATGGTATTCCTTTTTATTACAGTACATATTTCCTTTTAATACACTTTTTTGTAATGTATTTTTTATATCAAGCTACAAAAATTGACATATGGGATACAAAGCCACAGTGAGTAAAAACACAGGCGATGAAAGTACAGAAAGATTCAGACAGAAAATGTTTAAAAATGGTAGACGTTGATAAAATGGACAGAAGTGTTAAAGGATCAATCAGTCCATGCTGCTTTTCAGTATATAATTATTTACTATAATGTCATAGCCATTGAAATTAGAGTAATGTTATCATCCTTGCCCTCAGAAAACCAAAGAACTACACTACCCACAATCTGAGAGTATGACAGCAGAGTCTCTGATTGGTGAAGCCCACTGATACCATGGAAGTGTTGCTGCCATGTCAGACTGCTTCACATATCCATGGCACGGGGTTTATCTCAGATCCATCTGAGCGACAGCCTAGAGACAGTCACTGAAAAGGGAAGATCCTTTAAAAACAGGAACCTTAAAAAACCTCAGAGGGTGATGAACAAACTTTGTGTCTGTCACATTAGCTACGGGCTAATCACAGCAACAAAACATAACACACATTTTGAGAACCAATGGTAAACTACATGCTGTTAGTCAAGCTTCACAGGCAGCAATAGAACCAGGTGGTAAATCAAAATCCTGCTTACGCTGGTTGGGAGAAAAGCAAGAACCCCCTTTCCACCAAGAACAGCTTTCCATGTGGTAGAAAAATTCACTGCACTAGCATGCTTCAGCCTGTAGATGGCAGTCACTTTACATATTTCTGACAAAATGTAGACGAAGTTGAGATCTGGACCTAAATTGATAAACAACACTGCTAAATATCCGTATCCACAGGCTTTTTGCTGACACTGTGCCCTACAAGCATGCATCTCTTACACTGTCAGCAACAAAATTCGCTTATTTACTCTGAATCCTAGTACAGTGTTCTCAAATCTCACAAGCAATCCAGCACAAAGCATTGAACTTTTTCCTTCACTGCTCAGTTTCTGTTTTTCTGGCTGTTAACTCACAGTGATCTGGATAAGGAATGGGGGAAGAAGGTAATGAGAAGGCCCCAGGAGTATCTAACAGGATTATTCTTTATTTTCTTTTCCCTCTCACAGAGCGTATTAGTTTGTTTTTACAAAAGGGAAACAGCGCTGTATAAATCATGTCCATATCTGGGATTCCCACGTTTTTCTCGGACTCGTGCTTGCATGGAGGCCAAACTAGAGAGCTCACCTTTGTCAAAGCATGCCAATACAGAACACCGTACTTCCCTTTCTTTATCTGAAAATAAAGTGATACATGTCATAATTTTAACAAATGGTGAACTGATGTTTTCAGAGACTAAAATGTTTGACCGCTCCAGTGTGGACAGCAAGCATTCCATGCTGCGTGAAGATGTTGGTAAGCTGTAATGACACAGTGTAAAGAAAAGAGTGTTGTGGAGTTTGGTTACTCTTGAAGACCGACAGACCCTCGAGCAGGGCTGCCGTAGACCTGTTTTTGTGGTTTCAGGTAAACAAAATAAAATGAAACAGTAAAAAAGATCTGAGCGTTTACCTACAATATCTAAATAGTGGCATACCAGAATGACTTTAGTTTATTAAGTTTATTTGGGACAATCAACAGAATTACATTAGTCTCAAAAAGAGAAAAGATGCTTTGTACCAGATTTAGCTTGGTAGCTAATTTCCATCTGTAGTCCCTGGACCGGTAAATAAAGACAATGAAAAACTGAGCCAATCGATGTCTACGCACATGTGCATGACATAGACTGTAGAAAGAATTGTACAAACCCCGTGTGACATCAGTCGTCTGCTTACAATAGGCGGACACAAATGGCTCTTGAAGCCAATCCACAGAGGCTTCCATATTGAAATCGCGGTCACAACCGAACTTTGGATCAACCTAACAGCCCGCCCACTAAGCGTGTCTTCCTGTCAGCCTGCTAGCTAGCATTCTGGTTGACAGAAACGGAGCCTCTGCCTGCTGAGTTATCTGTCAATCAAATGAGACGCGCCAATCAGCTTTCATCCTAAATATAATCCAAACGATCATAGTACAAAAAAATTCACCCCCCGAACAGTGGGAGCACAATAAGACACTAGCTAATGAGACACGTTTGGTGTTTTGAACCAGGCTGTAAACCAGTTTATTTCTAGTGTCAAAACCGGCTGTTTAACATGTGTCCAGATGGGACTTCCGCTGTTCCTGCAGCCTGCCTCAAGTGGACTCTCACGATATAGCAATTTTTTGCACTTCCGCATTGGCTTCATTTTTCAGGACCAGAGGTTGCCGCTTGGTGCATGCACACACACACACACACACACACACACACACACATTTCTGCAGCCACATTATATATTACATGGCAAAGAGATAGGAGAATACATCTATTTAAATCTAAATGTGATATTTTTCATAGTTATAAAATAGTGATTTTGATTAATGCTGATAAGATGGATTCCTTTTTTCACCTCTTGAGAGAAAATGTGGACGTCTGTGCAAAGTTTCAGATTGGTTGGAAGATTATTCCATGCTTTGATAGCTTTAAAAGAAAAGCAGATGATGCAACAGCAGAGCCACGCTTAAGGATACTACATCCTCCGCTAGAACCTCAATGGGGAGATATTTTACCACTTTACGACAAGTTTATATCGGTCTCAGAGGTCCCAAAAACATACCTGTGAAGTTTATTGCTAAAAAAACACTCCAGTATTGATTTCTGCATGTCTAAAAACCCCTCTATTTCAGCCCTGCTCAGAACCAGCTGCTTCTGTGTCTGTGGCTTTAAATGTTGGTGAGCTGGAGACTCCGCCCCTGACCACACCCCTCTCAGGAAATGGATGTGGCTTAATGGATGTGGTTCTCCTGGCAGATCTCTCTTCCTAGCGAGGAGGGCCTACCAAACTTGGGGGGCGGGCTAACTCCTCACATGACATCATGAGGGGAAAATCTGAGAGCAGTTTGTTTCAGCACACATTTTCTGAAAGGTGGGGGGGTTCTGGTACTGGAAAAGCCTGAAAAAGTGATTTTTGCATAATATGTCCCCTTTTAAAAACCTCTTCAGTGGTGGAGGAGCCACGTTATGGATTATTTTATACACTAAATGAACGCCTGAATACTGGATTAAATGACCAAAGCTGAGCATTTTATAGTCATCGAGTAGAAATTCTTTCATCACCTCTGAAGCATCTTCATACAGACACAGTGGTGCTACAGTTGGAATGGACACAGACTCTCAAGGCATTTTTTTTTTTTAATAAACGTGCTTTTTTAAGCAGTACTGTCTTCATGACAGTGACTAAAGCAATAACATGGCTATTTATTGATACCCCGGCATATGATATCACTCATTTCTAGCTGGAAGTGACTTTAAGTTGAAGCCTTTGTTTTCACACCTTACAGGCAAGAAGAGGAAAGGCAGAATGAACTCATCCTTCGTCTCCTTTTTCCTCTGTCTCTCTCCCTCACTCTCTTTCTCTCTGTGTCTCTGTGCGTAATACCTTAAATATATGACATCTTTACCCTATTGTACGAGGAAAAATTAAAATAAAAATCCTCAACTGTTATAACACAGCATCTATGAGTGTGAAGCAATGTCCCGTGTGCTTCTAAACAGATAAAGATCTGCCTTAATTATTTATATTCGCGTTGTGTAGCACGGGACAACTCTGTTGCCATGAGTTTAAAAACTCCGGTATAGCTCTGAGCGCTTTCATCATTTGCCAAATTGAAATGAAATCATAAGCAGGATTTCATATATCATGTTAAAGCATCTTCACACACTGGCAGTGGTGCTGCTGGTGGAGAGACACGTTTTCAAGGCATTTGTTTAAAAACCTGCACTCATCACATGGTCCTGTCTTAATGACGGTAATTGAGGCAATACCGTGGCTATTTTTTAATACCCCGGTATATGGTATTACCGTATTAACTCCGAATCCTACTATACAGTAATGACTAGGTAAAATCAAGGCACTTAAAGATGTAGGGATTTTGAAGATGTACAAGGAAGAAAAGTGATAGGCTAGTGGGCAGCCTTATCTTCATCCTTAATTTAGAATTACACAGGAGTTACAGTAACATTTAAAAACATAACAATCAGCTTAATTCTGGTGTAAAGAATTTCAGTTGTCCATGTCAAAAGTCATCTTCAACAGATCTCAGCTCTCTCTAGGGATGAAATAAAGGACTCGTGTGTTATTTCTGCTTCTGTTAAGAACAAACAAACTGACAGAGAACCAGAAGAATACATAACTCATTTGATTCTTTTCTTTGTCCACCACAGACACGCCAAGCATCACAGCTAAACTGATCAATGAGCAGAAGGAAGACAAGGAGAAGAAGAATCATGAGGAGAAGGAGAAGATGAAGGCAGACAGCGGCTTCCAGGACAACTACAGTGTTGTTGTGGCTTCAGGTACTTGGATCTGCTCCATACACATACCCTGTCCACCAGCAACCGAGTCATCAGCTAACATGCCAAACTCTGCCGGCTAC